>NW_015643175.1:47768-61056 GCF_001515625.1 Sinocyclocheilus rhinocerous | reverse complement strand
AGCTTGCAACACTCCAAAGAGAAAGGAAAACTTGAAATCGCATCATATGACCCCTTTAAACCAGCTTTAGATGGTTTGCTGGCTTTAGTAGATGGTCTTACAGCCTAGCTGGTGTTCAGCTAACTGTTCGCAACGTATATTAGGCTGTTTTTCTTTCAGCATAAACCAAATCTAAAATAAATTATCATGCATTTGTTTTTACTGATAAATCCAAATAAACTATCTAAATAAAACAGACATGTCAAGCAAATAACTTAAATGTTTTTTCTGCAAATATAGCAATGTCTACCCACACTGATTTCCACTATAGGAATGAAAGGATTGGAAAGAAAAAAAAATCTTCTCTCCAGGTCATCAGGACCTCTGAGAAATGAAGGCAGGCTGTAAAACACTTAGACAGAACCCAGGACTGGCCTTGCGGGGAAGATACTGAGCAAGACGGATATATAGCTCTAGGAATTTAATTGATAAAGTGCCCTAGAAATCCACCAAATCACTCAAAATATAATGTATAGTACTAAAACATAGCACAGGTGACAAAAGTATGCATTTTACAACACAGTTTCTGTTTGTTTTTTTACTGAACCTTAAGTCATGTTCGGTTTATTCTTAAACTTACAGATACAGGAAATGTATTCTGTTTACTTATTCCCTGGACTTTCTGCATCACTGGTCTGGATAACCGTGAAAAGTCATCCATTAATGAAACGCATATGTGTAGTTGACGCACACATCGCATATCTCTTTTTTTTTTACCTTTCAGATTTTAGGATAAACTTTATGCATAAAGTATATCTGAGGTACTAATAACTAATTCACATTTCTTTTTTTTCTTTTTTTGCCAATATGTCTTGCGATATGATAAAGGAATTAATAAAAGTACAAACATTACATAGTTTTTAAATATGAAGTCATAAAAAGTTAATGCATTATATTTATAATGCATTAACTTTTTATCGCAAAAATCCACTTTAAAATAGTGTTAAATGGAGTATAGCATGTCAACTACCAAAAGTATTTCATGAAATATCATGCGTCAACTACCAATTTATTCAATTTCTGCATATGAAATATATTGTCATAATCTTTTTGTATTCTATCTATTTGTTTTCTTTTTATTTATTATATTATTTAAAAAACCCTTGCTACGTGTACTGCGTTAAGCTAACTGAGACTTGTTATAGCACTTGCATATCATTGCTCTTTTGTTGATTTTGATTGCTTCCATTGTCCTCATTTGTAAGTCGCTTTGGATAAAAGCGTCTGCTAAATGACTAAATGTAAATGTAAACACATGTTGGAGTTCCTTAAACCTATAATTAATAGTTGGGGTAACAAGGGTGAAGCTGAATCAACTTTATACTTTGTCTAACCAATACGTTTTTAGTCAGGCCAACAAGACAAGAAAGTTGTGCCAACCTAAATCCTAAATAAAGTTGATACAACATAAAATTAGTGAGACCAACAAACGTTTAGTTGTTTAAACTAAGCATTTTGTTGAATACATTTATAATTATAAGTTGTGCAAACTAAATAAAAATTGACTAAAGTTAGCATCTTGTTGAATTAATTATATTAACAAGATAATATAGATAAGATATATCTATATTGATAATTGCTATATATTTTCAGTATATCCAGTGACATTGTGAATCCATAAAGCAGAATCTGGCCTGTCTGTTTCTAACCACACAGTCCAAAAGGACACTGTGACTCTGATTTGACTGAGAGAAGGTAACATTGTGCCTTTTGTATTTTTGGTCATATGATCAGCATTTCATCCTGTTTTTCATGCCGTTCACCTCTTTGTGTTCAGTGAATAACACTGCTGCCCTCCTGCCCCAGTATCCTCTGCCAGTTTTGTGGAGTTGAGCCTCGGGGGCGACACTGTACTGTTGACACAGAGAACGGGAGCGAGGAACAAGAGAGAGATAAACAAAGCATCCGAGCGTGACATGTGAAAACTCTTTTGCAAAGGAAACCACAATAGGGTCTTGAGCGCTGAGAGAGGAAGTTTAATATTCAGACTGTGGTAAACACAGCAGACGTGTGAGCTGAGTTTGTGAGACTTAAAGGAGCAGTTCATCCAAAAATGAAGGATTTGTCATTATTTACTCATCCTCGTGTTATAGAGAAAAACCATGGGGATTTTCTGAACTATACACACAAATATGTTAATAATTCAGTATTACCATCCAATACCATGGTACTATACCACAGTGTTTTTGTGTTTTTAAAGGGTCATCATCACCTGGTTGTTGTAAAGCAATGTCACCGCACTCAACACAAAGTTTTTGGTGTTACTGTTAAGTCACTTATCAACTGATATGTAACGAGAAGATGAACTGTTTACTGCATCAGCTGACACACATAACTGCACACTTCCCAGCATGACCTGCAAAAGCTGTTGCCCTTTTAAGAGCACGCGCCTCGGTTCCGATGAGTCTTTAAATTGCACAGCAGCAAAACTTTGCCTTTGCATGCGAACGGATCCATTGCTAAGAACGTTAGATATAAAAATCGTTCTTTTCTGCTGTCTAAGAAAACCCAAGTTACTGCTAAGAAAAAAAAAACGACTTATTGTGGCATCATTAATAGCCTATGCATGTCTGTTATGACACCTGAGAAGCAATTGGGGGTCTATTAAAACACAGAACCACTATGACACACTCAGACAACGTTTGCTCCATCACAGTAATCTCCGTTAAAAGGCGTAAAAAAAGGGAGCCCAACATAATCGGACGATTTTCAAAATGCGAGATCTTCTCAAAGTCGCGCGACATATTAAAAAAGCACCTGCGCTGCGAGTTTTTCCCAAATGTAGCAGTCTAAAATGCTTTAAAATTAAATAATTATGTTAAGTCAAACAATATTTTGCCAGGGGGAGCAAATCTCATCACTTATTTTCAGGCTCCTCTCAGCAGCTGAGCACAAAGACTCGGTTTGTCCGATAGTAACCCCGCGAAGGGAGGAGGGGAGGGGGTGCTGGATGGATAAATATAGTTCTGTATACTCGGTCATCATAACATCTTGCTTTTGAATGAAAATATTCATGCATTATACATTTTATTCGACGTTTCTTTCCCGAAGTCTATTCTTTCTTTGGCTTGCCATTGCGCGATAGCCTATCAGGCTACATATTAAACCAGTATAATATTCTGAATATTTTACAGTTTGTTTGATACCTTTAGATCAAATGGTGTTGTCGTTTAATGGATTTATATTATTGCATACATTAAAAGTTGTAAAATTATGATAAAAAACATAAAATTGTAATTCCAAAAACGGAGTGTCACGTAGTTAAATTGTTTAATTAATTTAAATGGTTAAATTTTTTTTTAATTCCTAGAAATTAAGCCTTGTGCAACATAAAGGGCATATATTTATGTCTATCTGAGTTAGTTTGGGCTCAAAACATAAAAGCCGCAAAGAGTTTAATTGGCAAAAAACCCGAATGTCTAATGAATGTCAAACGTCAAACTAATTTTACCGCCGTATTAAACCAAGTGTATGCCTATCTATCAAGTAAACGCTCGTGTAATGGCGTTATTACTCTAGGAACGCGTAAAGAGCAACTTCCGCGACGCCTCAGCTCAGAGCGCGAGCAGCAGCCAGAAACTGGGGGAAAGGGCACGTGACGTCCCTCGCGACTGCGGCGTTTACATGCTCTTTAAAACTATGCATTCACCAAACACAACCAGCTAGTTCCTGGTGTGCCTCTGTATTGAATTCAGGCCAGTTAACACAGCTAGTTGGAGGAAGAGCGCTTATTGGCCAGCTGCAGGTGATGCTGAAAATTTTACGTCATGATAGAAGCACAGATACAGTTACACAGAAAAACAACACTGAAATGCCATTCAAAATATTTCATTTTATTTTATTTTATTATACTTTATTTTATGCTGGAGTCTTTCATCAGTGATCAGCAGGCTATGTTTGTGGGGTAAAACAGCATTTCTGTCCATGACCTGCTCACATAGGGAAGATTTCATGGTAATATTCTTCCACCAGAGGGATTCTCAAAGTTATAGCTTCAGCTGAAGTATCTGCCACATAGGGCCTACTGATTCTGTGTAGCATCGATCAGATCTGTCATGTTACATGGCCTTCAGGAGATCAAGGGATATTTGTTAAAAAATATATTTGTGCATCCTTAAAACATTATACAGTAACACTAAAAAGTATTTAGATAGATATAGATTTCGATATAGATAAAGACACTTAAGTTCAGATAAACTATTATAGTTTTTAATTAAATTTTATTATTATTATTATTATTATTATTATTATCTTATTTGTTTTGTAATTATGTTGTGTGTTTGTTTATTATTTTTTTAAACATATAGTGTTTTATTAAGTTTTAATTTTTAGTTTTATTTATTTTAGTATCGACTTGTTGCAACTAGCTGAAGTAAAATACGTTTTTTTTTTTTTTTATTGTTTCCGATAATGTTCATTTCAAGTAATGATTTTAATGATAATAACCCTGCTTAAAGGCAGAGTAAGCGATTTCTGGTAGCCACATCACGAGACGAGTAGACACGCCCCTTATTGCTGATTGGCTACAAGTTTGTTTTGCTATTCGGCCCGAATCAGTTTTCTAAAGTGTTTTTGAAAAATCACATACCCTGCCTTTAAGTCAGACCTCAAAGTCTGATTGTCATTGCATTAGATATGAAATCAAAATTTAAAAAAGTGTCATGCTGCTGTCACAAAACTGTTTGTTGTAACATGAAAAACGTTTATTTACTGTTTTGTAATTTTAAATGTATTTTGAAATGTTTTGCTGTGAAAAGTGCAAAAAAAGTGTAAAATTTGCATTTACATTTACATTTAGCAGATGCTTTTTTGTTCAACGCAACTTCCAAATGAGGACAATGGAAGCAATCAAAACCAACAAAAGAGCAATGATATGTAAGTGCTGTGACACGTCTTGGTTAGTTTAATGCAGTACACATAGCAAGGGTTTTTTGTTTATAAAATAAAGTAATGTGATTAAATTGAGGCAAATAGATAATGATCATGTTGAGATACAGTAACTTATTGTTTATGTTAGTTTTTCTTTCTTTCTTTCTTTCTTTCTTTCTTTCTTTCTAGCTAAATCTGGCCTTAATGTACTATGATTTTACCATGTGAATATTTTACCAATACAAATATGAATTAAGAGATTACTATTATGCAAAATACTTTTTTAATAATAAAAACACAGTTTGATAAGTCTTACGCAATCTGGAGGTTATTATTTTCTCTTTTTTTCCACTTTCAAACCTTCCATTTTTGGCTTATAACACCACATTCCCTTTTAACCTTGCACCACATACTTCAGATGATAACAGAGAGTGACTTTAAAACAGTGGCTAAACTGACAGAAGTGAAGTCTGACAGCCTCTGTATGGCATGTGTGCTCTCTGAAGGCCTAGCAGCTGGTGTCAGACAGAGAGGGACATTCATAGGGAAAACAGCTGTCATGAACACCCTGCATGTGATTGCCCTGCTCTGCCTTTTTGCCAACCTCATCAGTGTGGGTTTTGAGGCCGGAGGGCTGGTGTAGGGCCCCTCGACAGGGCCCAAAAGTGCTGACTGCATGCACACTTCAACTGCAGCCTTTCCTGGATTCCAACTTATTGTTTAGAGAGAGATACAGTACGGCTTATGAGCAGTGGTCAGCATTGCTTTTGATTTATGAATAAGAATATTATCCTGTACTTCAAAAATGGGCTAGTCATGCAATTCTATCTGAAGTATGCATGCAAGCAGGAACCTCCAAGTGTGTCATTTTTAGCTTTTAAAATAGACTACTTTCTCTTAACCAAACTAATATGCAATAGATATAAAAATGTGATTCTAAAAGTCACACAGCTCTATTTATGATTTTATGGGTTCTTTATGTGTTTATTTGGAAAATATAACCTAACAAAATCTTGGATGATGGATTGTTCGGTATATGGTTATCCAAATTTTGTCACGTGGCATTTTAGGTTCATCAGTGTGGTTCCTACAGTTCCATGTGATGTATTTGGATGAAATCTATGTGTAAGTGTCACTTCACGTGAACCTCATCAACTTCATGTGAATCTAAGCATTGCTCAAACCAGACAAACATCGCTGAACATACATTACTGCTTGAACCTTTGATTCCCTTGTGTTCAGGTTTTCGTGATGCCACAAAGTTCACCATCTGTTTGTGTGGGTTTGTGTTTTACAGTGAAGTCAAACGTAGAGGTACTAACATTTATGATGTAGTATATTGGTAAATAGTCTTAAAAAATTTCAGCTGGATGTTCAAAACCAGTAGGTCCTTATATATATATATATATTAGTGCTGTCAAACGATTAATTGCGATTAATCGCATCCAAAATAAAAGCTTTTCTTTACATAATATATGTATGTGTACTGTCAGGCCCGGATTGGCTAATCGGGAGCACTGGAAGGATTCCCGGTGGGCCGGTCTATCTTTTTGGCCACGAGGGCCGATGTTGTCATGCCACTGGGTTGAAATACATTGAAATCATGAAAACAGAATACATTAAAAGTATATAAAATGTATACATAATTTAATACAATTTTAAAACCCTCAGGTCTACCTTTGCCAATAGTTGCATTTTCCTTGCTCAAGTCTCTATCAGCATTGCAAATCTTGACATTGGAATTTTTGCCCATTTCGTTCCAGCATTGCTCAAACTCAATCAGACTTAATGGGAACTGAATGTGAACCATAGCTTTTATGTCATTCCACAGATCATAGTCTGGACTTTGACTGGGTCGCTCCAGAACATTCCTCTTTTAGGATTGAAGGCGTTTCTCTGGTCATCGTCCAGTTGAGATTTGAACAAAACTCATCTTCCGAGTCCCAGAGCTCATGCAGACTGAAGCATATTCTCTTGAGGGAGTTTTTTTTTTCAGTACGTTTTGTACTCGAACATTTTTCCTAACATCCTTCTTCTTTCCTCAGAGAAGAATTCCCGAAGCATGATGCTGTCAGTGCTATTGCATGACTGTAGGGATGGTGTTTCTACAGTCATACACTCTATTAGATTAGATCTCACAGAATTGAGGCTCAAACGTTCAGTTTTAGGCTGATCAGATCATAAAATCGAGAGTCTCCCATGTGTTCGGCCAAACTCCAGCTGAGATGTAATATGAGTTCTCACAAAGGCTTTCTGTGATTCAAGCCAGCTATTGTGTCATTACAGTTTTTCTCAACTGTGTCATGATTGTGGGTCTCTTAGGGCTTAACTTTATCACACATTTCTTAAAAAACAATAATTATTATATAATCAACTCTGAAATATGCTGTTGGTGATTAAGAGACAATATGATGAGCTTATGTTTGCTCAGATACGCAATGTCAATTCAATACTAAGTCTGTGCATATTTCGTAAAAGAGCCTTGGATATTATTATATATTCTTTATAAAGTCCAGGAAGTGACACAGACTTTTCACGAAAAGACCTGAGATTACATGATCATACCTGGAAATATTAGACCTGGCATTGTTGTTCAGATGAAGTGGGAGCTGTTGACTCATCAGAGCAATTTACTGACCTTGAAAAGACCTTGAAGGTTAGTGCGAGGAGACCAAAATAACACATAAATCGATACCCTCTGTGTGAGCAGACACTGGTGTGAAGCTGCACTATATGTGAGCTGTGTTTGGATGGATGTATGGGAGGGGTTGGGTCATACAGTACATGTGCACACGTGACAGACTGAACTCAGCATCCCCCTCGGACACCCAAATTTGGTATCTTCCCATTTATCTAAATAACCCACCAAATCGTCAATGAAGGCAGCTGGTGCATACAATTATGCATTCGTGAGGGTCCTAGCAAAACTAACATCTTTTACAATAATTACTTTTTTTTGCTTTCAAAGACAGTGTTAATGTTTCCATACCTCAAACATAGCTTTGATGCATGCATAAAAATATATTTTTTATGCCCAGTAGGAGTAAAGGTCGTTTTTCCTGTCTTTACTAGATCAGAAGTCAATAGCTGGGCAGTGGTTCATTCAACAGGGAATAGGAAGGGAGATTCTGGAAGATATTTTGAGTAAGGGATTTATCGGCGATAAACAGGAAGTCATGTGAAACGTGCCTTTTGCATTATACTAAAAAAGAGATATGAGAATACATTTCATGCATTTACATGCAATCACACAGTCTGACATTAAGCATCCTAAATATGAACAATTCTCTTCTTCATAAGGTTGAAGTTCTTATCTGTTGCATATTGCTGTATGCTTTTAGGGTTTACATAAGGAAATTAACATATCCTTCAAAATTCAACATAAACAACATCTTGACACTGGATTTAATTTGCTGTAGGAACAATGTGTTCCTGGCCGAAATGTTTTTTTTTTTAACCTTCAAAATTGCTTTCACCAGCACTGAACTAAAAATACAGACAATTGCGCCATTTAGTGGTTGTAATGACCTAAAACAACATGCCATATATGCCAAAACTGAACGTGCATTGCGCTTGGTTCGGTTCATTTAGCAGTTTTCCAAACCATCGCACGCTTGTTCAATCTAAAAAAAATTCTCAAGGAAATAAGAATGAATTTGGATTTCGAAATAGTCCAAAGTAGACACGTGACTGTAACTGCACCAGCATTATTGTTAACACTAAGCTTAGCAACCATATACAAGCAAAGCATGATGAGCTCAAAAGAAATATCTAGGCCTACATATAACACGCCTATAGTTTATAGTCCGAAGAAGTCACTCGCAGTTTATACATTATTAACTTAATAATGATTCCTGTCTGGTCAAGTTTGTGCTAAAGCTTCAAAACCGCCGTCTGTCATGCTAGTTCATTGCTTTAAACAAGTTAAATGTTGTTTTGCAAAGAACTTGATTCTAACAAAGAATGTTTTGCTCATTTTTGACGTTCACTTTAATAAATCTATGTTCATGCTCAACATCAACACAATGTGGCCATACCAACATGATTAGTTTTTCACAAATATCTTTAGTTTAGATCAAAGCAGGCTTAAAAGCTGGAAAAACATCATCAATGCATTTAAACGTAAAAAGCATTTTACCACATCCATTTGAAAGACTATACCTTTGTGATTTTAGGTAATAAAAAGTTAACTTTGCACATTATGTACAATACAAACCATAAGCACATTATCAGTGGTGTTAACATTTACAGCACATCATAAATACAGCGCAAACTGTAATATATCAAACATGAACAAGACACAAAAATAAAACTGTATAGTTAAGTTATTGTAGTCTTTTATATACATTCATTAGATCTTATTCACGAAACAGCCAGAGCTTTGTGCACATTTTATGAATTTCAAGCAAAGCTTATTATTTCTGTCACTATTATTTAAAATTATTTAGCTCCTTATTTCCTGACATTGCTTCATGACACTTATTCATCTGACAGCACACGTTTAAAATCTGGCTACAAGTTTGTTGGCTCAGATGTGTTATTACAGTAAAATGTACATTCAATTCAACTTTTGAAGTCAATCTCCCTTACAAAAGTTCAAACTGAAATACACTTTCATACAGAAGGAGAAGTGCTGGCTATGTTCAAAAAACACAGAATACACATGTTCATGTAATCCCTGTTGAAAAAACCAGCATATGCTGGTTAGGTATGTTTTGAAGCTGGGATGCTGGTTTAAGCTGGTCCTGCTGGTTTAAGCTGGTCCTTTGCTGGTTTATGCTGGTCCTTTGCTGGTTTATGCTGGTCATGTGCTGGTCTTAAGCTGGTCGGACCAGTTTAGGACCAGCACATGACCAGCATAAACCAGCAAAGGACCAGCTTAAACCAGCATCCCAGCTTCAAAACATACCTAACCAGCATATGTTGGTTTTTTTCAACAGGGATACAAAGAAAACAGCTGTCAAATTGTGCAGGACACACTCGACAGTCCAATTCTACTGAAATAAATGAATCACAAGCATGAATTTTAGCATCATTTTAGCATTATTCTTTCTTTTTTTTTTTTTACAAAACTGAATCAAATAATTTGTATTTCCTAGATAATCATGCAACATGATGAAGTGATGAATCTGTAGTGTAGCATACCATGTTTTAAATGTTTATCATTGCATAATATGTACTATGCTGTGTTGTATTTCAAGAAAAAAAGAAGGCAGTATGCAGTATATACTAGGCAGCATGCATTGAGTAGTATGCTAGACTACACTGAAAACATTCACAGTTCTCCACTTGGAGGCAGTATTACTTCATCATGCTACAGGTTTGAGTGCATTTAGTCTCAATGCACACTCTGAAATGTACAGTACGTTGTTTATACAAAACCTGTGGATGTATTCACTTTGTTTTAGGTCTGTAATGGAGCACCTCTAACAGAACCACAATCCGATGCACGTCTGGTCTGGCCCTTTAGCTGAGCTGCTCGGTTGCGAATGTGGGCTCTCTGTGAAGACAGAGTTTAGTCGCTGCTGTGCTTTCGTCTTTGACCTCCACCTGACACTGCAGGGACTTGGTGCTCTTGCGGTTGCTGCGGCACGGGTCGTCGCCGTGGACGCTGGTGTCGATGCGGGACAGGGTGCACATGCTGCTCTGGTTGCGTGGGTGGAGACGGGTGGGACGGAGCTCGAGTTCATCGTAGCTGGATACCTGGATGAAGGGACACCACCTGAAGGCTCGTTTGAAACCGGCCCTAAATCTGGAGGTTTGGAAAAAATGATCTTCTCATTGAAATGCATTACATGTTCATCTCAAAATATTTTAATTAATATAATTGTAATTCTTAATAATAACTTCATAATGAGCTAGGATAATAGATCTTGTATGTATATGAATTATGTAGATGGTCCAAAATTAATATTGGCCAGCACTAGTAAGTACAGTGAGTAAAAAGGTTTGGCAAGTAAACAAGACCAAGTTACTCGCCAAGGTTCTGCAAGAATATATAAAGCAGAACTCTAAGAATGATACTTTTTAATATTCAAATAATAAAGATTACAAATTTATAATATATGTTTTTTTTATTTTTTACAAATAAAATATATTCATAATTTAAAACAGTATATTAAATATATTATTAAAAATAACATTAATATTTTATATTTCAGTATATTAACATTATATATTGGTATATTTAATATTACTATATTAACAATATATTTAAATAATTAAATAATTAAAAAAATATATGTAAAAAATATGTATTGTAATATGTATTTTAATAAAATATTTTTAAAACGTTATTATTATTATTATTATTATTATTATTATTATTATTATTATTATTATTATTATTATTATTATTATTATTATTATTATTATTATTATTATTATTATTATTATTATTATTTAATTTATTAATGCATAAATACATTATATATATATATATATATATATATGTGTGTGTGTGTGTGTGTGTGTGTGTGTTAAATAAGACCAACGTACTTGCCAGTAACTACTACTTTCAGAACTATTTTTTAGATTTTATATTCAAAATAACAATACTTTTTATGTGCAAATAATATTTTACAAATATTTATAAAATATATGTGTATTTCTAAAAAAGAAAGAAAGAAAGAACTTTCTTTTATGGCCAGAACATTTTCTCCATTGGTAGATGTGGTAAAAAGTTAATCTTGGACCTTGATTGTATATTAGTAGATGAGTGTTTCATTACCTGCCATTCAGACAGCAGTAAATGATGGGGTTGTACATGGTAGAGCTCATGGCCAACCACAACACAGACAGATAGACCTGCTGGATGGACTTCCACTTGTTCAGACGCTTGTTTACGCCCGTCACGATGAAATAGACGTGATAGGGCAACCAGCAGAGGGCAAATGTCACCACCACCACGATCATCATCTTCACCACCTGAGGAGAGAGCGAGAGATCATTTAGAGTCACAACATGAAGCATATGCCAGCAAAACATATGAGTTTCGGGTTCTTGTGTTCTGGAAGAAAACAGCACCAGGGAAAGTCACGGCTCAGCTCGCAGTCTGTTTGAAGTCTCCATCTGCCGACTCATAGCCATCTACTGCCATTGTTCAGCGAACAAAAACTCAAACCTGAAAACTGATAATGAATGATGAGAGGAAACGTGTTGGGTGGTGATTTGGCACCACACTGAAAGCTTTTGCACCGGTCATCAGACATGTGAGTCAACCTCAGTTTTTATCATGAAAGAGCAGGAGGAACATCACCAGAAGAAATTATAGTGTGCCGAAAAGTACATAATCGCATGTTTCATATGTAAATGGCACCAAAGGAGGATACTGTGTTTTGATTTGTTGTTACTGGCATCAGGTGGAGAGAATGGAGCAGACTGTTCAGGGGTCCAGGAGTCATTTGTTCTTGTTACACTGAACCAGCAGCATCTGGCCCGCGTTTCAGCGCATTCTAGAAAGTACAAGGCACAAAGTGCTCACTAATTAGACAGGAAGAGACTATTTCAGTATTTCAGACCGAAATATGAGTATGAAATATGACCACATTTTTTCATTGTTTCATTGTCAAATAGAAAGTTAAAAATAAATTTTTTTTTGTAACATTATAAATTTCTTTGCTATCATTTTTCATCAATTTAATGCATTCTTGCTGAATCCAAGTATAATAAATAAATAAATAAAAGACATCTTACAGATCCCAAACTGTTGAATGGTAGTGTGTATTGTATTAGTGTGTATTAGCATATTTGCATATCTTTCATTTTAAAGTTTTGGTAATTTTGTTGTGTTTTTAGATAGATAGATAGATAGATAGATAGATGATAGAACTACAACAGAAGATACAGACAGATAGATAGATAGATAGATGACAGAACTACAACAGAAGATACAGACAGACAGACAAACAGATAGACAGATAGATAGATAGATAGAACTACAACAGAAGATAGATAGATAGATAGATAGATAGATAGATAGATAGATAGAACTACAACAGAAGATATAGATAGATAGATAGATAGATAGATAGAGCTACAACAGAAGATATAGATAGATAGAACTACAACAGAAGATATATTGATAGATAGATTGACAGACAGATAGACAGACAGACAGACTGTAGATAGATCGATGATAGAACTACAACAGAAGATACAGACAGACAGACAGACAGACAGACAGCTAGATAGATAGATAGATAGATCTACAACAGAAGATACAGACAGACAGACAGACAGACAGATAGATAGATAGATGATAGATCTACAACAGAAGATACAGACAGACAGACAGACAGACAGATAGATAGATAGATGATAGATCTACAACAGAAGATACAGACAGACAGACAGACAGACAGATAGATAGATAGATAGA
>NW_015643175.1:45440-45861 GCF_001515625.1 Sinocyclocheilus rhinocerous | reverse complement strand
ATAGATAGATAGATAGAACTACAACAGAAGATATAGATAGATAGAACTACAACAGAAGATATATTGATAGATAGATAGATTGACAGACAGATAGACAGACAGACAGACTGTAGATAGATTGACGATAGAACTACAACAGAAGATACAGACAGACAGACAGACAGACAGACAGACAGATAGATAGATAGATAGATAGAACTACAACAGAAGATAGATAGATAGAACTACAACAGAAGATATAGATAGATTGACAGACAGACAGACAGACAGAGATAGATAGATAGATATATAGATAGATAGATAGATGATATAACTACAACAGAAGATAGATAGATAGAACTACAACAGAAGATAGATAGACAGAACTACAAGATCAACAGAAGATATAGATAGAACAGATATATAGATAGATAGATAGATA
>NW_015643175.1:26085-43442 GCF_001515625.1 Sinocyclocheilus rhinocerous | reverse complement strand
GACAGACAGACAGACAGACAGACAGATAGATAGATAGATAGATAGAACTACAACAGAAGATAGATAGATAGAACTACAACAGAAGATATAGATAGATTGACAGACAGACACATAGATAGATAGATAGATAGATAGATCAAAGTTTTTATTAAATCTATTTTTTATAGTTTTTTTTAAAATTTGATCTTATTTCAGTTAACATTTGTTTTATTTTAAGCAACAAAAAAGGTGGTGGGTTAAAAATGGGTAAAAAGATATGAGTGACCTCAGGGTGGGTCAAACGATCAAAGTATTTTTTATATAAAGCAAATAATCTACAGAAGGTGTGACGCACATGTGACACATTTACACTTATGATAAATGCAGTTTTTATGAAAGTCTAATGCAATCCCTTTTGCTGAACATCATGAATGGTGTTGTAATAGGGTGATGACGTCTGTTAGAAAACTAGCTGTACCTTCTTGACAGCCAGGTCATGTTCACCTGCCCTCCTGAAGACTGACTGAAGACCATTCATACACTTCAAATGCAACCATAATAAACTTTAGCTAAACCTGTGTCAAACTGGCACAAAAGGGCAGCTTCTCTGACACTTCTGCCGCCCGTGGCTCATTGTATCCACTGCTAGGGTTACGTCATACCTAACCTTTCTCTGCTTTGTGTAACTGTCAATCAGTAATTATTCGCAAGGCACCACTGTGTCTCATTACTCATGAACTACAGCAGGTCTCTTCAGGGTACAAGACTCTTGTCGCTTTTTTACGGACAAGGTGCAGATGAAAGCGTTCATTGATTGATGACGGACGGCATTTCTTTGTCTTTTCCAACAGGTCCGTGTCAAATTATGCGCAAATTAATGAGGCCATTTGAGACGTTGTGAGTGGCTTTTCAAAGGATGCACTAAAGTGAGCAAATGATACTGAGTCTAAAAGAATGAAGGATGGTTGTATGGTGTTTTCAGAAGCGTTAGATTAATGGCTGGAAAATGTTTAACATTAACAACAGAGGTGCCAGTTTATAAAGTGTTTAGTTTTCAAAAACAGTGGGGAAAGATATGAAGTGCAGATCTTTGTGCTCTGACGTCACATTCACAGACCGTTCCTTACCATCTGATGCATATTGCACAGAAAACATCAAGCAGCATCCAAAAAACACTGAAAATAAATTGGTGTAGAAACAGTTTTCACTCCGAAATTGGGCTGATACAATAGTTAATTTGTAAAAATTATTTTCTTATTATATTCTGCTGTTTGAGTTACACTATTGTTCAAAAGCTTGAGGTTCGTAAAAAAATTTAAGAAATTTAACTTTTAAGCAAGGATGCATTAAATTTGCAAAAATGACAGTAAGCACATTCATAATGTTAGAAAATATTTATTTAAAATAAATGCTATGTAAACTGATTTCTGTTGTTTTGTTTTTTTAGTTTTATGGAACAAGTATATAAAATGCTGACAATTCATCTGTGCACATTTTTATACTTTTAAATGTTTTAAGAACGTTTTGATAACATCACTTCAGAATGCTCTCTAAACATTTAAAATGTCCAGTTTTTAAAAAAAGTTTAATTACTTTTGAATGTTCTCTGAATATTTTGAAAATAGTTATAGTAGCAATGTAAAAAAACATCTAAATACAAACTTTTTAGAAAAAAAGTCCCTTCAATAAATCCCTACAAATAATGTTTTTTTGTGTAAATGTTTTAACACCATTATTAAAGCCCAGATAACTTTTAATGAATGTTTTATTACTGAATAAAAAGTTACTTTTTACTTTTAGTTTTAAGGAACAAAGACATAAAAATGCTTATAATTCACGTGCACATTTTTATATTTCTTTCTCATCAAGAGTCTGAGAAAGAGTTCATACACCTTACGAGACGTACTGAAATGCTTTCTGCCAGCTTTCTAGCCAATCAGCAGACTCTTAAAAACAATGAATGGGCTTTGGGAAGCGAGGTTGTGTAGAGGTGAGTTAACAAGTGCTTTAATCCAGCGTAAGCCTACAGTTATATTTGAAATGATTCCATAATCTCTGCATCAAAAACAAAAGTGCTGGATTACATAGAGCAATCACAGTCATTAATATGAAACATTTTGGCACAATATGAGATGAATTGTCCTAGATTCATCCCTGAGAGGGACCTATCACTGTCCCACATATGCGAGTGTGTCTGAACGCTGCAGCTCACAAAAAGCTCAGAGCTGACCTGCCAGATAAACCAGACATGACCTTAATCTGTGGAAAAATATCACATAGATATAGCAATACAGTGAGATTCCCTCAGGACAGGTAAGAGCAAATACATAGATTAATTTCTATGATTTACAAATGCATGGGCTCATTTCTTAAACTCTGTCCTTTAGTCACCTCATTCTGATGCTCCTAGGACAGAGGTTACACGAAATCAGTCAATTCCTAAAAAAAAACATATTTTCTATGAACATTTTCATAATGTTCACAAGTAAGTTACGAAAACATTATTTCAGAATGTTCACTGAACATTCAAAATATACAGTTTTAAAAAAAATGGTTTTTCATGTTTATACGATCATTAGTGAAAACATTAAAGGGGTCATAGGATGCTACATGCACTTTTACAAGTAGTTTGAACTGAAATGTGTGTTGGCAGTGTGTGTACACAACCACCCTATAATGATAAAAATCCACCCAGTGTTTTTTTTTTTATCTGGTTAAATGTTTTCCCCTTTCTCAAATCAAGCCGATCTCAGATGCCTGTCTGTGTGACGTCACACAGACAGGCCCCTCCCATGATAGTTTGATTGAGAGTAGCGTCTCATCACAGACTGGACTGGTGTCTTAAACAGTCTCTCTGAGAGCAGCTCGGAAGAGAGGGGCGGGGTCAGCAGAGCTCATTAACATTTAAAGGAAAATGCTACAAAAACGGCTTGATCTGAAAAGAGCTGTTTTTGACAGGGTAAAAAAGGTGTTTTTTACACTACCATTGAAAAATTTTAACCAAACTATGTAACAGACTTTTCATTAAGACCCTAATGAATCATTTCAGCTTGTGGAAAATGGGCATCCGATGACCCCTGGGAGTGTTCCATTTGATCATTTTGCAAAATTAATTTTGAATGTTCTCTGAATGTTTTGAAAGTGGTTAGTAGTGACTAAAACCCATCCAAATAAAAATGTTTCAGAAAAAATGTCCCTTGAATAATATATAAATAATGCTTTTGTGCTAATGTTTTAAGAACGCTATCAAAGACAGATAACTTTAAACAAATGTTCTATAAACATTATTGGAAGAACGTTTCTTCATAACTTTAAGAGAACCTTGCCAGAACGTTAAGTTTTAATGTAGATTTCTCTTTAAAAGACTTTATCCATGCAATGAAAGTCCATGCAGTGAGCAATATTTTAATATTTTATATATATTTATTCACACTTCAGTTCAATTACTGCCCTATAATTAACTTGGTTCTAAGTAATTTCAACTTAAATTATATTAAACTGACTTTTAAAAAATCAAGTTGACTCTCATATAACTTATATAAAAAATTGACGAGTTAAAGTTGCCCTGACTTACTGATAATTTAAAAAAATTTACAGTGCAGTTTTGCAGTTTTTTATGTGCTTTGTAATTTTTATGACTTTCTTTTTTTAATATTTCTATTTAGCTTGGTTTACTTTTGTTTCAGTTTTAGTTTTAATAATTTTAGCACTTCTAGAACTTAACCTTATTTTCAGTAAGTTCAGTCTAATTTTTAAGTTGAAGTTTTTTTTTAAAGTTATTTCAACTACATTTCAGTTAACAAATACACTTACAGCTTTTATAGTTTTGTAATTATTTTAGTTTTTGTTATTAGAACAATAACACTTCATGGGGTCCAGTATTGTTTTGGACCGGTGTTGTTTTGGATGTTCTTTTGGACAAGAAACATTCTTCAAAAAAAACTTATTTTATATTCAGCAGAAGAAAGTCAGGTTGGACTATCAAAAATCATGTTGATGAACTATCCCTTCGAGCTGAAAGCCACAGATTTGATCATCTACCACAGCA
This sequence comes from Sinocyclocheilus rhinocerous, assembly GCF_001515625.1. Lineage (NCBI taxonomy): Eukaryota > Metazoa > Chordata > Actinopteri > Cypriniformes > Cyprinidae > Sinocyclocheilus > Sinocyclocheilus rhinocerous. The sequence continues at coordinate 39,415 of NW_015643175.1, read as the reverse complement.
TACCGTATGTAGTTCTAAACCTTTCGACTAAAACTTTGGGACAAATCGTGTACAAAATATGTTAGTATGTCCTCTCACCTTCCTTTTGGCTCGCAGTTGTCCAACATAATTGTCCGATGAATCTCCAGGAATCTCTCCTCCCCAAAGTGTCACCCCGACTATAGTGTAGGTGATAGCCATGACCACTAGGGGCAGCATGTACACCAGCACCGTTACTATGATGTGATACCTGCACAGGTGACAGGACAGGAAGCCACTGTAAAAAACAAGTGGCTTTTATGTGCCTCACCAAATGATAAACCCAAGTAGGCCTATCTAATGCTTGGGTGTTTAGACAATAAATTTGGATTGTGAGTCCGGAAGACTGTTTGCACTTCTTACACACCATTTGGCCACTGGTAAATAGATAATGTGTTTGGTTTTCTCGCCTCACTGGCAGATGGCACTTAAGGAATCTCTCCTCCCCAAAGTGTCACCCCGACTATAGTGTAGGTGATAGCCATGACCACTAGGGGCAGCATGTACACCAGCACCGTTACTATGATGTGATACCTGCACAGGTGACAGGACAGGAAGCCACTGTAAAAAACAAGTGGCTTTTATGTGCCTCACCAAATGATAAACCCAAGTAGGCCTATCTAATGCTTGGGTGTTTAGACAATAAATTTGGATTGTGAGTCCAGAAGACTGTTTGCACTTCTTACACACCATTTGGCCACTGGTAAATAGGTAATGTGTTTGGTTTTCTCGCCTCACTGGCAGATGGCACTTAGTGTGGAGATAGCAGGCAATGTAAAGCTAGAAAGAGCATTACCAATGTTTGAGCAGTGGAAGCAAAGCCTGAGAAGCGCAGGCTGTAGAGAAATTACAATCAAGCAGAAGGAAAACCAATCAGCCAGTGTGAACTCATCAGAGGAAAGCTTGCTGTCTTGCTTTCTGCACACGCATCTGGCTTCTAAGACAGAATCCTCAATGAAATCCACCTCATTAGTACCTGCCCTTACCAAAAAGTAGTATACTTCAAGTTTATTTAATTAAGTATACTTAAGTAAAGTTCAAGTATATTTTTTAAGTATACTTTATGTAGTAAGTATACAAATATCAGTGTACTAGTAGTATACTTGTAAGTGTACTATTTCAATACTCCTTGGGACTAAATTGGCCCACTTTTTAGTATATAAAAGTATACTTTTAAGTATAACAGTAGTAAACCTTGAGTACGCAACTAGTTTACATCAACATTTTTAGTTTGTACTGCAACTATACTAAAAGTGAACTTACAGTTTACTAATAAAATACTTGTAGCATTTTTAGTACACTTTGAAGTATAGTCTCAGTAAACTACTAGTTTAGTAGTTTTATACTGCAAGTATACTCGTACGTTTTCTTTAAGTGAACTTTACATCATACTTTAAGTATACTACTATGTCCCTATTTAGGTATTAATTTGTATATATTTTGTTACATGAATATCTGAACATACAAAACATCAAAAGAACAGGGTATCTGCTTGTAAACAAAAACATTTTTTTCTAGCTTCATGCATTCTTTTTTTAAACACTTGAATGTGGATAAGTTTCATAAATAAAAAATAAAGAAATAAACAACATTTTGAACAAAAAGCTGAAAAAAGACTGAATTGGATTCAGAATGATAATCAAAACGTAGATAGAGTCGATCAACACCCCAAAGCTTGACAGTTATTATTACCTCTTTATTGGTCGACATTTTATTCCATAATGTTACACAGTTTTGATGCTGTTTTATGTCTGATGATCGTGTTAGAATACATGTGGAAGCATCTGTTGTTTCGTTTTCTTCTTCACTTGTGTTTTTTGGAAATTCTGTACAGAAGATGTGTACTAGCGCCCCCTACAGTATAACAATGAAAACACGGATTCTAGGAGCACAATTATAGCTAAAATATATCTAGATTTTTTCTAAGTATAAGTCAAGTATACTTAAATGTCATTTTAAGTATATTTCTGAGAAGTACATAAAGCCCATTTCTGAGAAGTACATAAAAAGTAGACTAAAAGTATACTTTCCTATTTGTTAGTTTAAAAGAAGTATACTAATAGCACACTTGAATAAACTTCTTTTTCGTAAGGGTGATTTGGGACTGTTGGTAACAAATGGATCTCTTACATGAACGAATCCTCAGAAGGTCTCGGCCAGGCGACGTAGCAGACGGTTCTGCGAGGCATAGTTCTCGTGGTTGAGTAGAAACACAGCGGGAAGGCCAAAATCACCGCCAGGGCCCAAATACAGACAATCACCACTTTAGTAGCGGTAGCTGACAGCCGGGGCTTCAGAGGGTGAATTATAGCCATGTACCTGCATGAAAAACATGGTTTTAATGAAACCTTTTAGCATTTCCAGAGCTCTTGGAAAGGGAAGTCGTCAAGTTTGGGTAGACTTCTAGCTGTGAAAGGAATCTACAACAGATGTCATTTTTGTGTTTCATTTGAAAGAAATATCCACAATAACGTTTCTATGACTTTACAAAGGAGTGAGAGATCCATTACGTTGGTCAAAAGAGAGAAAGATTTGCTGTGACTCCCTTAGCCGCTTAAAAGGATAGTCACAATCGGAGTTATAAATGTCCTGGCTCTTCCAAGCTTTATAATTGCAGTGAATAGGGGTCGAGATTTTGATGCCCAATAATGTACATCCAACCATCATAAAAGTTCCTCCACAGGCTCCGGGGGTTTAATAAAGGCCTTCTGAAGTGAAGCGAAGTGTTTGAGTAGGAAAGATATCCATATGTGACCCTGGACCACAAAACCAGTCTTAAGTGTCAATTTTTCGAAATTGAGATTTATACGTCATTTTAAATCTGAATAAATAAGCTTTCCATTGATGTATGGTTTGTTAGGATAGGACAATATTTGGCCGAGATACAACTATTTGAATATCTGGAATCTGAGGATGCAAAAAAATCGAAATATTGAGAAAATCGCCTTTAAAGTTGTCCAAATGAAGTTCTTAGCAATGCATATCACTAATCAAAAATTAAGTTTTGATATATTTACGGTAGGAAATTTACTAAATATCTTCATGGAACATGATCTTTACATAATATCCTAATGATTTTTGGCATAAAAGAAAAATATATAATATATATATATAATTTTGACCCATACAATGTATTTTTGGCTATTGCTACAAATATACCCTTTGTGGTCCAGGGTCACATTTGTGTTTATTATAGCATTAAATTAGCTATATTATCTAAATACTATGCATACTGAAGCCATCTGAGGCTAAATATGAACAGTCCCTTGTCATTTGAGGTGTAACATTGAAATTGCATAATTAAAATGTTGGGAATGCATATGAAACGGTCTGTAAATTATTTATTTGCCAAACAACTGCAATTTTCTGCAAATCTGAGACAGTTCCAGAGGGATTCAGATGAGTGGATCCACATCAGCTTTGGCGTCTGCGCTCTCTTGCTATGAATTGTCATTATTGTTCTGTGTTCTCATTGGTTTGTTGGCATGTTGGTGATTTCACGTGCATTTAGGAAATCAGTCTGCAAATTACTCGCCCAAGCGCGAAAATGTGAAACATTTTAACTGTATATTGTCATGTTTCCTCAACCAAAGAATTTCGAAACTTCACTGAAAACTCTTTTTAAAAGTATGACATCACATTACTATTTATTCCCTACCACTCCCTACCATTTAACCTAACCAGTATATACATCCTACACTGACACCTAACTGTAAGGTTTTACCAGATGGTCTTAGTATAATTATCTTTAATTATCTTTAATATTATCTTTAATATGAGGATATATTTACTTATCAAGTAAACTTTAAAAAATGTAAAAGTTCAACCATCGCTTTCAGAGGTCAATTTTTCGAAATTGAGATTTATGCGTCATCTGAAACTGAATAAATAAGCTTTCCATTGATGTATGGTTTGTTAGGATAGGACAATATTTGGCCGAGATACAACTATTTGAATATCTGGAATCTGAGGATGCAAAAAAATCGAAATATTGAGAAAATCGCCTTTAAAGTTGTCCAAATGAAGTCCTTAGCAATGCATATCACTAATCAAAAATTAAGTTTTGATATATTTACGGTAGGAAATTTACTAAATATCTTCATGGAACATGATCTTTACATAATATCCTAATGATTTTTGGCATAAAAGAAAAATATATAATATATATATATAATTTTGACCCATACAATGTATTTTTGGCTATTGCTACAAATATACCCGTGCTACTTATGACTGGTTTTGTGCTCCAGGGTCACATATTTAAAACTTTTCTTTGCGCACAAAAAGTATTCTCGTAGCTTTATAAAATTATGGTTGAACCCCTGATGTCACATGGACTATTTTACCGATGTCCTTGCTACGTTTCTAGACCTGGGAACATTGCAGTTGCATTGCTGTCTATGGGAGGGTCTCACGGGTTTGGAACGACAAGAGGGTGAGTAATTAATGACAGAATTTGCATTTTTGGGTGAACTATCACTTTAAACTTAAAATAGAAAAAATAACAGATGATAACGCATAATAAGCCTGCTTCATGTTGTTTGACTTCATTTTAATAACATCTAGAGTTAATTAGAACATTCTCAGTAATTAAGTGCACTTCCACTGTAAGTGAATTTATTGAAAATATAATAAAATAGGCATAATTTAATCACAAAGGCCTGTAGGTGGCATTTCAAACAATGATAGTTAATAATGTCTCATGTTTATGCATGGAAACAAAGAAACAGCACGCAACAAATTGAATTAAATGTGACATTTTTATGTAGACAGACTGAAATTATTTTTTGAACTTTTTTTTTTTTTTACAGTGCATTGATAAAAGCTATTTTAATACTTCTTAAATTTAAATTTGAATTCTGCATCATGTTTGATCCCTCAATTCAAACTCACAAATTATGCACATGGCATTTCAAACAATGATAGTTAATAATGTCTCATGTTTATGCATGGAAACAAAGAAACAGCACGCAACAAATTGAATTAAATGTGACATTTTTAAGTAGACAGACTGAAATTATTTTTTGAACTTTTTTTTTTTTTTTACAGTGCATTGATAAAAGCTATTTTAATACTTCTTAAATTTAAATTTGAATTCTGCATCATGTTTGATCCCTCAATTCAAACTCACAAATTATGCACAATTAATATCTGAATGGCACACAAGCCTGTCTGAAGTCAAACCTTTTGATAATAGGAACAAAGAGTGGAGGCAGCATATGGATAAACACTCGTGCATGGCGAAAGATTACACAGAGTTAAGATGAAGTGTTGTTCTCTGGCTCCCACACAGCCACAGACTGAGCTTGTCATCTTTTAATGAAGGAAAAGCCCCCCTATGCTCTGGATCATGCAGATCAGTATCCCAGATCTCATCTCATTAGATGCATTCATGACTAACTGGATCCTATGAATAGTGCCTGCATGCGTAATGCTGAAAATGAACAGGTTATAGCTCAATAAATGTAGATAAATCCTGCTGCCGTACACTTATGGGATATTCTGATCCTATAAAATGCAGCAGTCTGTGCTGTATGTCCCAAGTTCATGGGCAGGAAATGAAGTTTCCTCTTTTTCATTGCAGTTAAATGACAGAGGGGTCAAACGGAAGACGTTCAATTTATGAGCTCCCTGATGAGATTATAGATGGATATACAAGAGGAAGAAGCAAGCCTCGCTGGTGGTCCTAAAAGCCTGTTCCTCTCAAAGTGCTGTTCAATCCCTGCAGGCCAATTTTTCATCAGCAAATCAATAGGATTCTCACACCTTCTGAGCAATGAATTCCCATGACTTTCTAGTCTTTAATGATGACTTGATTCAGATTCCTATTAAAAACACTCAAAAAGCAGGGTGATGTCAGGTGAAATGGGGCAGACAAGGTTGGGTTGCCATAGTTCTCAAGATTCAAGACCCAATCATTGTAACTATACTTGCCACAATAGCTTTTGACATGTAAATGATTTGATTGGTCTTGCTATATACAGTAGTTCATGTGTGGAGAGAGCAAACCATTTTACAGAGGCTGGTTTGTAAGGTTTTTATATTCACATGCAGCTACCGAACATCTAAAAACAAGGTAAAATGAATTAAATGTTGATTATTTCTATTAAAAAAGATACAAAATAACTTTTATATAGTTTTATAATTTAATAAAATTAATTATAGAGCAAAGTTTATCAACTAAAAGTAGTCCACTTTATGACTTTTAAAGATGCTTTCAAGCCTTGAAATGTATATCGACTCATCAACAATAAAATTAACACATTTATTGTTCAATTTTAATTTTGCTGTACACATTGATCGGACATTCTGATATTTAAATAGCTCTCACTCATGTTATTTTTGTTCATATTTTAACATAAAATGTTAGAAGAGACTTGAAGAAACACAGAAAGAGCGGTGTGATTCCGTATAATTTTAGTTCTTAGATATTATGTATTTTTATAGTCTCTTTTCTACACTTTTCCAGGTCTAGAATTCAAAATTGTACAACTCCCATTAGAGCCATGAAGACAAATTACAGCCTGATGACGTTATTTCGAGGTCATTAAGGAATTCAAACAAACGTAGGCTATATGCAAACACATTTGGAATTCATAAAATTCCACATGGAATTTACATTAATCATTCACAGTCCTTTATTTGTTATATATATGGACTTTATTTCTGCCGGATAATTTACAGTGGCATTTTAGTGCTTTTTAATAGGCTAGATCAGCCTATATTTTTATAGACTTTTATTATATAGCAACTTTGCAAGGTGTGTAAAATTCCCACGAGTACCCTGAATTCCATTGTAGGTTTGTGTGAATGTTGAATATAGGCTACTGCACGATGAAAATATTAGCCTATAATTAATCATAAACAGCCTCACCTGTCGACTGCAATCGCACTCATGGAGTAAATGCTGGCAAACACGGCGGTCACGGGAAAGAAGTTGTGGAACTTGCAGTAAACCTCTCCAAAGTACCACTCTCCGTGCGTGGCGTAAATGAAGTTGATGAGCGTGTTGAAGGCGGCCATCGAGGCGTCGGAGAACGCCAGGTTCAGCAAGAAATAGTTGGTCACGGTGCGCATCCGTTTATGAGCCAAAATGATCCAAATAACGATGAGGTTTCCGAACACAGCGACCGCCAGAACGGAGCTGTACGCGACCGACCAAATCGCGACGCGCCACGGCGGCTGCACGAACTGATTTGTGAAATTACGCGTTACGTTTGAGCCGCTCTGAGGACCAGCCATGATAAACTTACTGTGATATCCTTCTAAAACAGCTAGGATATGATCTGAGACATATATTTATGCTGCTATAGTGTCAAGTACAGATCTGGCACGTCCTCGTGCGCATCCTCCTGCGCTCCATCCAAAGTGTCACGCGCAGTCATGCTTCATATGACAGACGTCTGGAGATGCTGCTGCTCCCGCCACATGTTGCTGCTCAAATAAATAGAGAAACATGCAAATGTGGGATAGTTTTAGTAGATTTGCAATGGAGGAATGACAAATGCTTTATAGTTTCAACCTACCTAAATACAGCCTACCAAAACAACTTCAGTGTGATGCGACTTCTGAACGAGGCATTTCATTTAACTTCAGCGGCGAATTTATATAAAATGCGCGTTTATGGGAGTTTAACACAATTTGGTTAAAACATTAAGCATGTTCTTTTTCATGAAAAGTGATAAAAAGTTATTTTTGTTCATTTATGGGTCCATTAAACAGTTCTTTATGGGTCCAGGATAGTTTTCCCAAAAAGGAGAACAGTTGACGGTAAACATTGAATTCCATTTTTTTTTTTTCATATAATGGAAGTCAATGGCTAATATCTTCTTTTGTGGTCAAAAGAAGAAAAAACTCATAAAGGAACAGTTTGAGGGTTAGTAAACGATGGCAGATTTTTCATTTTTGGGTGAACTAAAGACTAACATATTGATACTAACACCCAAAAAAACTTTAATTTTGATTTCATGGGGATTTCTTCAAGTACTATAAACGATCAGCTTTGTCTAGAAACCATGGAAAACCAGCTGTCATTATAAAAGTAACATCTACCATATATAAAATACCATGATATCATGTCAGTACCCAGTCACCACATTTTTATTGTAGTAAAAACAGCTAGTAACTGTATTTTTTGTGCAAAATATGGTTAGCATAATGACGAATGACGATGTTATTTGGAATTCAAAATGTCTTTGTAAGTAGGCTACGTTTGGAATTCGTAATGGACCCCTTTCACAAGACTGTGATGACGCGTTTAACGGTCATCAGCATCGTAAATTCTCGAAAGTTTTTCATATTTGTATTTTTTTTTCAATTTATCTACATTTATAACACTATTCTTTGTATTATATCACCTTTGCATCAAATTACAAAAAAACAGTTAACGCTAATGCGAGAGTGTTTCTAATGCAGCGTCTATGGGAGGGACGGTAAATTTGACATCGTTCTCTCTTCTGACAGCCGTTATCAGTCGCTCTCAATTGTTTTCCTTTTATTGAAAGTCATGAAAACACTATCGTGGAGTTTTTCTTTTGCTATTTGAGCAACTGGGAATGCAAAAAAATATATGTGTGGTGCTCTCCCATTCACTGTTCTTCAAGTTTACCCAACTATGACGACTTCCGCTGCTGAGAAACCCGGAAATGTGAAAAAGGTCCATTCCACATTTACATTAACCCCTCTTTTTTGTTACGCATTAACCTTTTTTGTATATTAGTATTGAAATAAGGATTGTAAATTATTGTAAAGATTGACAGTGTTATTGATCACCACACAACAAGTACGTTTATTTCCCTTTCACAATACATATCTTTTTAAAGCAGCTTTACAGAAAATTATTCTTTAAATGTGAATGAGGCCAATGTGATTACGGCAAAGAAATAAACGTCTTAAGATGTTCCTTGATGGAACCAGACTTGGCTCAGGAAGCCCGTCCTCCTCATTACAATAAATTTACATATGCTAAATATTATCTAGTTACAAATTATGTCTTATAGTACTCAAGCATTCACTGAAGAAATTATGATATTTAAAATGTTATTAAGCCAATGTTAAATTTGTACAGATAATGATTAAATAGCATGGATAATGACTAATTTATAGTCCTTTGAGGTTCATCTTAATCTGACTGAAAGATGCAGGCAATGGTGAGTCAAGCGTGTGTCGCTGTCTAGCTGGTATAAACTGTAATTGGCAATAGAGTTGCTTTGTAACGCCTCCCTACATTAATTCACAGTCTTTGAAGTCAATCTTAAAACGGCAAGGCAGTTAAGTGTCAGTAGTTTGGAACTTTTTTAAAAGCCTAAACTTGTGGTCTCTGTTACTTCTTCTCAAATGAGCAATATTCACTGTCTGCGAATGACTTGTCACAACATTCCATAACGTTTTCCACATCTTTCTCTCTGAGCTGACAGATGACGCAAAACAGCTTAGTGTGATGCGAATTTATATTCAGTGCGAGAAGAACATCTTGTCCGACAACAGTGCAACAATTTAATATAATGGTCAAACTATTTGGATGTCAAAAAGACATCAAAAACAAACATCCTGTTATTATTTACTAACGTTCACAGCAAGATTAGAGGCATCTTCATATAGCTCTTTTCTATACAAGAACAGGTCTGTCAAGCTATATAAAAACACAACAAAAGAGCCTTAAAATAGCAATTCAAAGCCTTGTGTATAAGGAACATCAAAATGTACAGCTTTAAAGTTGGGATATGTGGATGACTCATATAGAGTACATTTAAGGTGATTTTTTTTTTTTTTTAGTTTAAAAAACAGATTTCATTCTTGCTCATTTTGTGCATACAGCCAAATGGGTTTTGAATAACATCAGAGTTAATAATAACATAAATCTCATTTTTTGGTTATCTATTACTTTTAATGGAATAGCATTGCATAACTTGCTCACCAATAGATCCTCTGCAGTGAATGGGTGCCGTCAGAATGAGAGTCCAAACAGCTGATAAAAACACCACAATAATCCACAAGTAACCCACACCACTCCAGTCCATCAATTCATGTCTAGTGAAGTGAAAAGATGCATGTTTGTAAGAAACAAATCTAGAAACAAACCATCACTTCTGACCAAAATACGAGTCTATAATCCATAACGCTTCCTCCAGTGAAAAAGTCATCCCCTAACCTAACCCCTTTTCGCTCATAAACACTGCTTGATCTGTGCCTATTTCTCTCCTGATGCAGGCAAGACAACTTTTTCACTGGAGAAAGCAATAGAGAATTCCTATTTTAGGCGAAAACAACCGTCTGAAGATTAATACAGGATTTATTTCTTATAAACGCACAGCTTTTCACTTCACAAGACATTAATTGATGGACTAGAGTCGTGTGTATTATTGTGATTTTTTTTATCAGTTGTTTGGACTCTCATTCTGATGGCACCCATTCACTGCAGAGGATCCATTGGTGAGCAAGTGATGTAATGCTACATTACTCTAAATCTGTTCCCGTGAAGAAACACATTTATATTATATATTTTCAGCAAATTTTCAGTTGTGGGTAAACTATTCCTTGAAACTACTAGCCAAGATAAAAATTTAGCCTGTACCTATGTACACAGTTTCACCGGTGCGTGTGCGTGTTTGTGCATTTACGCTCATGCCTGTGTTTGTCTGTGTGTGTTCTAACCACAGAAAGGCCATGTTACACATCTCACCACGCACCCAGGGTTCAGGTGGTTTCATCCTTTCATCTTCGACCATTTCATTAATCCTTTGATGCTTCCGCAGGTGTTTGAGCTCTCCGGGAAGACGCTGCCCTTTTATGCAGATCTGGCAACCTCCACTAACACCTGTCGGAGGAGTCCAGCTTTCACACTCTCTGTCAGTGCCTGGGGAGAAGCTCTTCCAATTAAAAGGGATTAAACTCTGATTGAAGCACACTTAATGAATCAGATCAACAGTTGCTTCCTCTACTTCACAAGGGGGAATAATGACTAATGGCACAATGCGAGTGTGTGGCTGTGTATTGGGGTGAGCTCTGATGGGGGAATCACCAATCAACAGGTGAATGTTGTAAAATGTGGATTCTCAATTGGTGGGATGCAATTAGGGCTGCACGATTAATCGAAATAGCAGCTCATGATTCAGTGTTTGCAGTGTCTCAGAGCAGCTCGTTTTGCAGTAAAAGTTGCTCCACACAAACTTGTCTCTGCATCTGCTTAATGTGCAATTTGGAATGCAACATGTGCCAACCATCTTCCCAAACGTATAAACTGGCTGTTGTCAAAAATCTGTCATCATTACTCACCCTCAAGTTGTTCCAAACCTATACAAGTTTCTTTCTTCTATTTAGAACACAAGTAGGGCTTCACAATTTGGGGAAGAACCACAACAGAATATATTTTTAAGAATTTTGGTAACCAAATTTTGGTTTCAATTTTGGCTTGTTTCAATCATGGTGTCCTAATCAGCCCCATCTTCACTAGCTTTTATGGAGGGCATCCTAGTGGATGCTGGACACATGGGTGGTGATTGAACAGACTCCCAGACACACTATAAAGTAGTTTGAGTGCCAAAGTACTATATAAATTAAGATAATTGCTATTGATTTAATTCATATACCCTTGACCTTCTAATTCAATTTTTGCAAACGTACTTTGTTCATTCTGGTTTCTAAAGCAGATCCAGCTGAGATCCGCAGGTCGAAAACATACAATGACAGAGAATGAAGAGAGAAAATTGCCTCACGGTGCTTAGTGAAAAGCTTCAACAAGGTTGTGTTTAATGAGAAGACCCAGGCATGTCTCGACTCAAACTCCATAACCATGCCACTACCATCTCTGTCTTCACAACACTCTTGTTGCTGAAGCTCTCAGCGGGGTCCTACTTCACATGTTTCTAGCACTTCAGAACAGATTGCCTTCTATCACTGATTACATCCATTGTGCACACAGCTAGTTTAAAGATCGCTCGCTCCTGCTACAACGAGAGAAGACCCAGTCCTCAAAAGAACTACCTGATTTCATTCAAGCTCTCTGCAGTCTCACATCTTTAATTTCTGGGGTATTTTTAAATCAACTCTAGGTTAGGTTAAATTAATCCTTTCAATCATATTGACTGAGTGCAATTGCCAGTTTGAGTGGTACTGCTGCTGAGATTGAAAGAGAAAATGGATGGAAAAACCAGCTGCTCCTGTGGCATTGTGACATCAAGCTGATTGAACGAGACTGAATTGCTCTATAATAAACTGTATTATTTTGGGTCTTTTCGTAGTTTGAGTCAACATCAATTTGGGAGATGATGGGAGAAACATTCATTACCAACTAGAGTTGAACCTGAATCTATTGACAATATGAATCTAAAAGTACAAGTGCTGTGTGAATTTGGAGAAAATACTTTAAGGCTTAAAGGCAGGGTATGTGATTTTTCAAAAACACTTTAGAAAATTTTATTGGTCAAAATTCATAATTTACAGTGCAACAACAAAAACTGTGAGGAAAAAATATATAATCATCTTAAAACAATCTACTGTAGACATAAGATTTGAGGACGCTGATTGGCTAAGTTTTATGTTATATCTTGAATATGTTTATGTCTTCAATCGGCCATTGGCTAAACTGCTACATAGACCCGCCTCCTTTCTCTATCGCCGCAGAACTGACCTTTAGACAATAGACATGCGCACAGGTAGGGGACATATGGGAAAAACATATATGCATATCAGCTCATATAATTTATAATAATAATTATTATTATTCTCATTGTGTTGAGACATAAGAGCTGACTAGCGAAGGTTACATTTTCTCAAAAACAGCAGCCGTTCATCTCCTGAGGAAGTGCGAGGGAACAGTAACAGGGCATACTGAAACGCTTCCCCGCTTTCTCTGTCATTATGTAAAGTCGTTATGTTTAGGTAAAAATAATAACACACCCTCTTAGCGCATGTATGAGTCAGCAAAACGCTCAAGCTTCATGCTGGAGCTCCAGTGGAAGTGAGAGTCATGTGTGAAACACTGTTGCCAACTAATTTTCAGGGGAAGTTGCTAAAGGAAGGTCGATTTGTTGCTAAAAGTTGCTAAATGACGTTGTGATGTCATTGCGCGATGACGTCATTATGTAATCACGTCGCAAAATTGTGTCACTACATCAAATCTCAGTGCCAAATATACAAAATACAACAAAATATATTTTTGTATGTTAATTTAGATTTGTTCGTAAAATAATATAAATGCATAATATAATATTAAAATATAAATAACTAATTTTAAATACAACATTGAATTATTAAACACTTTCACATTTTTTAACAATTACAATTTAAGTTTATTTTTATTAGCTAGTAAACT
>NW_015643175.1:22310-23833 GCF_001515625.1 Sinocyclocheilus rhinocerous | reverse complement strand
TGATGTGTGTACTGCTAGGCATCTTTGGTTGCCTCTTTTTGTGTAATTTTGTTGGAAAATGTGTGCCTTTTTATTGTTTGAGTCACTTATCAAAAGTTGCTAAAAGTAGCCAAATAAAATGTAAAACTAGCTAAATTTGTTGCTAGGTGCTTTTGGAAGAAAAAGTAGCTAGGGTAGTCTGAAAAGTTGCTAAATTTAGCAACAAAATTGCTAAGTTGGCAACACTGGTGTGAAAGATGATCCAGGGCTGGTGACTGAAGCAGGCAGGCAGAGAAGAACGAGGTAAATCATTGTTTGGTGTTTTGCATGCCCTGTCACACCTCACCGTATGTGTCCAAAGGTCTGTACGCTTTGTGCAACTTTATTCAGTAAGACTATTAGAGGAAAAGCAGTTGGAGGAAGGAGTGTGACAACATTAGAAACAACAGTAGGTTTTCCTTTCACTTTTGTAGCCTTTGCTCTGATATGTTGCATGTTGTTGAAGAATGTGAGACAGCTTGTAATAATAGTCTTCAATAAGTGCACACAGTTTAACAGAGCAACAGAATAGTTAGTAACGAAATTGGAAGTAAAACAGCTAGCAGCAGAGCTAAACTAATTCCATGGTCACATGTTCTTAAAGGTATACACATATGGATAAACACTCGCCAGATGAGAGTAAACTGGTGGAATCGTTACCTACTAGTTGGCCATAACTTTATTAGAAACTGCAACATTACACAGTTTGGAATTCTATAATGTGTGATGTATGAAAGCCAAATACATACTAACAGTCTACTTATGAAAGCAGTTTGTGACACACAACTTTAGTGTTTTATGTTATCATTAGATAAATTTATCTAGGATGCGTTGGTTTCCCCCCTCCATATACTGAGATGTATTGATCTGTTATAAGGGACAAAATCCATTATGCACAAAACCTCTGAAAACAAAATAAGAGTGTAATTACTTTTCTGTTGTAGATGGCATTAGTGTTCCTGCCAGCACTGGCTCGTATGGCCGTATGCGGCGGCACCCATGGGAACGAGCTGTCCGGTGTGTATGTGGTGCAGGAGATGGAGCGACAGCGAAAAGAAAAGGGAGAGGGTGTATGGATATACAGTTAGGTCCATATATATTTGGACACTGACACAATTTTCACAATTGTATGCTACCAGAATATAATTAAAACGAAACAATCAAGATGAAATTGAAGTGCATACTTTAAGCTTGGGGTTGAACAAAAATATAACATAAAATGCTTAGGAATTACAAACCATTTTTATACACAGTCCCCCCATTTTCAGGGACTCAAATGTAATTGGACAAATAAATATAATCATAAATAAAATGTTCATTTTTAATATTTTGTTGATAATCTTTTGCAGGCAATGACTGCCTTAAAGGGGTCATATGATGCGATTTCAAGTTTTCCTTTCTCTTTGGAGTGTTACAAGCTGATTGTGCATAGATAAGATCCCTGAAGTTGCAAAGACTAAAGTCTCAAAACCAAAGAGATATTCTTTATCAAAGTTAAGACTCTG
>NW_015643175.1:0-21607 GCF_001515625.1 Sinocyclocheilus rhinocerous | reverse complement strand
TTTGCAGGCAATGACTGCCTTAAGTCTGGAACTCATGGACCTCACCAGAGACTGGGTTTCCTCCTTTCTGATGCTTTGCCAGGCCTTTACTGCAGCCAACTTCAGTTGTTGTTTGTTTGTGGGTCTTTCTGCCTTTAGTTTTGTCTTCAGCAAGTGAAATGCTGCTCAATCGGGTTGAGATCAGGAGATTGACTTGGCCATTGCAGAATATTCCACTTTTTTACCTTCAAAAACTCCTGGGTTGCTTCTGCTGTATGATTTGGGTCATCGTCCATTTGTACTATGAAGTGCCGCCCAATCAACTTTGCTCCATTTGGCTGAATTTGTGCAGACATTATATCCCTATACACTTCAGAATTCATCTAGCTGCTTCTGTCTTCGGTCACGTCATCACCATGTTTCACAGATGATGTTGTATGCTTTGGATCATGAGCTGTTCCAAGCCTTCTCCATACTTTTTTCTTCCCGTCATTCTGGTACAGGTTTATCTTAATTTTAGCTGTCCAAAGAATGCTTTTGCAGGCTTTTTTAGATGTTTTTGCAAAGTCTAATCTGGCCTTGTTTGCACCTTGTGGTGAACCGTCTGAATTTGCTCTCGTGAAGTCTTCTCTTGATTGTAGACTTTAACAGTGACATGCCTACCTCCTGTAGAGTGTTCTTCTCTTGGCTGGATGTTGTGAAACAGTATTTATTGTCTTTGTTTTATCATTCAAAACGTTTATATCTTCTGTTTACTCAGTTACAACGATAGCAATGCCTTTGTCCATATTAGGGATTTCCTGAGACCTTTTCCTTCTGTGATACTTTTTACTGTGATATATTTATATATTTTTTAAGTATCGGTTCAGGCACCATTTAGGCACCGGAACCGTTTTAAAAGTATCGATTTGGCACCGGTATCGAAAAAAACCCAAACAATACCCAACCCTAATTGCACGGGGAGCAGAACTCGGACATCTTTAGGGTTTCAGCACCATAGAGAAACATTGGAGGATCCGAAGCTCGCATCGGTTTGATGGTGGTTATGCTACAAAAATGGAAAAACGATGTGTCTGGGGTACTTGTAACACTGATTCCAAGTATCCTGAGAGGATGGGCAATAGAATTTATTTTATTACATTTACTAAACCCAAACAAAACAGAGCAAAATGTCCCTAAGTATTCAATCCCAATGAAGACAAAAACGTTCATTTTCTGGTTGTCATACTCTCATCAAGTTACATTTTTCATCTGCTCAAGCAGAACGTTAATGTCATGTTGCGTTTCAGCAAGGTATCTCTGGCTAAAACTAACATTAAGTTATGCGTCCATGCTAAAGTACAAACCTAAATAGCGGACCGTTCTCACGTCATGTACAGTGTAGGTGAAAAACACATAGACGAAGGTCTACATTTCAGTGCCTCTCCATATTAAACTGGTTAAATGTACATGAATTTAATCGTACCCTGCGATACATGAACAGTGTTGATCCTGCATGTTGTCATCCGCGATCGTGATGACCGTAATATGAGACTTCTCCCGCTTGCATTGTGATCTGTAAACATGCTTCGAGTTACCCACCATATTTATTTAAAAATATTGTATATATCCCTCCATGGAATATTTAATTTACACTTGAATGGTGGCCCTTCTGTGTCCAAAATTAACATCGTTCAAATCACAACATGTTTGTCCGAGGGAGCAACAGTAACTAAGGGGGGCGGGGTACATATAAAAGAGCTGTATTTCCTTAACCTTTCCTCCAATTGTGATGAGAATACCCTCAAATTTAAGCTCAGAGTGTGCACTTTAAGCCCATATTCATTATATAACTGTAACTTGAATATGTTTTGGTCAACAGCTAAAATAGCAAAAATTGTGCCTTTGTCCAAATATATATGGGCCTAACTATATTTATACATGTACAAATGTGAATTGATGTTAATCTAATATCACCTCTCTCTTGCAGTTCTCCTATTACAGACAGCAGCCCGTATGAAGTCCGGCGTGCTCAGGAACTGAACAATCTGCTGGGGCTGAAAGGATCCACCGATGCAACAGACATGATCTGTGACCTTCATAACACCACGTCCAACATGGGCCTCACACTCATCCATTACACATCCAGTGACTGGGTGACCCTGCACATCTGCAAATACTTACAGGCAAGAACATTACTAGTGTGCTTCAATAAATGCCGTACTAGAAACTAAGGTCAGTCGTTCTCAACTGGTGGGAGGTTTGACCCAAAAAAAGACAGCAAGTTGTACATGTCTCAAACAGTTGTACTTAATATTCAGTGTAAAATCTGGTTCCTGAAGCAAAACCAGTGAAGAACCACACACCTGTGTTGTTGTAAATGTTCCATTATAACTGTTGACCATTCCATGAGTAGAATGTGTTTTGATGCTTTGTGTTGTCATGTACACATTTAAGACTAAGATAACCAAAGTGCCTGTGAGAGTGCTGGTACAGGATGTCCCGGAAAGAGGCCGTCGACTTGACAATAGACTGGATCCACAAATTCAACTCAGGTACTGTAAGACCTGTATAAATTGTGGTTTATATTTGTTTGTTGCAAGTGTGATTTATTTCAAACTATGTTGTCTTCAGGAACGGTGTTTGAAGGCGGGGATGTAGAAGCCTTTAAGTTTATCAAAAGTTTTGATTATCCAAGAGATCCAGAGACTCGGACTCTCACTGCTGCCATTCATCCTCAGCTGCAGGTGCCAATCGTTCTGCTATTTATGATATTTACACACAGAATCAGCAAAGATAATGCTGTGAACAACATGCCTGAGCTCAAGCTTGCTTTAGAACCATTTTTAATTACAGTAATGGAGAAAAAAGATCTCATTGAATTACTGTAATGTGGGAAAAACATAAATGATTAAAACGGTAAAGTATTTATTCATCATTTGTTGTACTGCTTTTATGCTGATTTAAATAAAAAAAATGGTGGTATTTTTTGGGGAATTATATAAAATAGGGAAAATGTACGTTGTATGTATGCAAGTATGTTTTGTAAATTAAAGAATTGTTTAATCTTTTTTGGATTCATCTAAAATGTTTTTTTTTTCTAGGACAGAGACTTCTGTCTCCTCAAGCAGGGAGACCCTTTGTTTTTTAAATTTTCTGGAGAAACCGTGAAGTATGAAGAAGAAGAGACACTTCATCCTTTCTTTATCAATGAGGCTGCCTATTATGAAAAAGGAATTGCTTTTCACTTGGCAAAAAAGTTGACACTGACAATTCCAACAGTGCAAGTGCAGAAAGACTGAAGAATGGGAGAGGAAAGGATATTAAACTCAGCATGATTGCCAAAAAATCTAACATCAATCAGATGATTTTACAAGACAGAATGCCACTTAAATGATTTTAAAACATTTTCAATCACTTATAACTCAGGTAGACATCATGTACATATTTGTAGCTATATGAAAATGAAAAGCTAATTTAATTGTCAAAATCTATGCGTTCAGTGAGTCACATATTACACATTTTTTTTAAATGTAATACAATATTTGGTCCAAAGTGTCTTATACATGTAAGGCTGTAACTTCTGCGGTTTAGGCATTTACAAAATTGTACATTTCCCTGTCATGTTATTAATTTTCATATAGACAACAATCATATTGTTGGGCCTTTGCAGTTTATGGTAATAATAAATATTAATGCTTCTTTTTAAAGACATTTTGTTTCTTTGGGTCTTGAAGCAAAACCAGCTGAGAACCATTAATCAAAGTGATAGTGTGAAAACGTGTCTGGCAGTCAGAGCCTTACATCACAGAGACACAAAACTTGGAGGAATGCTTCCTTATAACACCTGCTACTCAGGCAAGCAAACACACATCTTGTGGACACTAGGTGGTGCTATATTAAGGTTAGAAACAATTTTTATTTTTTTTATCCCTAAAAAGTTACTAAAAGAATTTGGATTTGTTGAAGTGTTGTGTGCAGGGTTTGAAATTAACTTTTTCACTCACCAGCCAATTTGGCTACTACATTTTTAAGTTACCGGCCATTCATAATTTCTACTAGCCAAAAAAATTAAACAAATAAATTATGAAAAAAAGCCAGTAGCTACATCGCTGGGTATGTTCAAGTAAGCTAGATGCCCAGATGCTGCGCAATTAGGCTTATTTAATATATCATGATGAGTCTCGAGTTCAGTATTTACACTAAATCTGTGCAGATTTGGCTTACATGAACTTCCTCAATAAATTAATTAGTAAACATAATTTACGAAAAGTAACCGGCCAAATTGGCTAGTGATTTGACAGCGTTACCCGCCACAGCTGATTTTTACCCGCATTTGGCGGGTTGGCGGGTGTTAATTTCAAACCCTGGTTGTATGTATATATATATATAAGCGAATTAATTGGTCTGGTGTCATTGGTTCTCACAAATTAACATACATTTCCTGAATGCAACGTCCAAACATAACAAAACTTGATACACAAACTACAGAACATACTGAGGACGCACGGCAAGTTATTTAAGAATTGCACCTATAGGGGGCACTACAACTGAAAATCCTTAATAACATCGCAACCGCATGATCGTATTTGGTGGATGTCCTATTATATAAAGTGTGTTTGACTGTATGACATCAAAGTACAGCAAGAGTGATTCGAAAGCATGCAGGGCTGTCTTCTCTCTATAGGTCTCACGGTAATTTGATGTCATACAACAATCGGTCTGCGAAGCGCTGCAAGTCGAACAAACCTATTCTTTAATATGACTCAGATACATAAAAAAAACAAGTCTGCCAGCAGCCAATCAAATTCCAGCACCTAATAATGTCAAATCTGAATCTCCTACCATTACAAAAATGGATAGATTCGTACATCATGTAAAAACGAGTATGCGTAGAAAAGTTTGTGAAAACTGATCACAAGGTGGCTCCATATTAAGCAACTTCGGAGCTCTTGCTTTAAGTTGCCAGTAACAGTTTATCTTTACAGGTAGAGTAGGCGATTTCGGAGAGGCTAGCAATAGCAAGCTAGCTTTGAAAGCATAAGATCCCATCCTCCCTACAAATCACTCTCCAAAGCCACGCATCCTCCCAAACACATGAACGAGCACAGGCAGAGCAGAGACTAACCAGCGACATGATGAGAGATGGCGTTGGTGAAGGATTGAATACAGCGCTGTCAGAGATAACCTCATGTCTCATTCGCCGGTGAGAAAATATTACTGTACAAAGAACATAATATTACAATAATAACGTTATTCCATCCTTGCTTGGTCTGCAATAGCGTAATGGAACACGCTGATGAAATATCATGTCTGCGCAAACAGGGTGCACAAAGACATGCAAGTACATATGTTGATATGCAGGTAGGACAGCCTATCATAGCCCTCAGACCGAGGGATATGATTGGATGTACATTTCATGGTCCTACACCTTCCACAGAAAATATAAATACATTTGCTCTCGGAGGGATTGGCATGGTAATGTACATGACATTCAGTGCTAATGTGTTTGGTCTTGGCAGAATAGATCTGCTACACTGCTACTGCTGTGGCAGAGCAAGTACCGAGACTTGCTACTGCCAATACATCCACAACATGCTGCTGTGAGCATGTAAAAAATATTGCTGCTGCACATATAACATATGAATAACCTCATAGCATACATGATCACCCCCTAGCAGATCTATACAGGTGGAGCTGGGGAAGGTGGAGAGTTTCTGAAGCGTGCTGCACTGCTACTGCAAGCACTAGTCAAGTATTTGAATGTTGAGCAGTGAGCTCATTGGCTGCTGATGCAAAAAGAACCAATCAGCTGCGCCATGTGATAATGATGTCATTATGTCAGATTGATTTTGATCTATTGGACTGCGCCATCTAGAGTTTCATGCCAGAACTTTGGATATAAATACATTTAGACCACTTAACTTAGTGATTGCTATAGTCTTTCAACCAGGATAATTTTTTTAACCATATCACCTATCCTACCTTTAAAATATATCCACCATTCTAATTTTCTGTTCAAAATCATTCAATGCAGTTTGTCTGATTTGTATGAAATTTTGTGTGTATCATCTAGAGATGTTCATGACAAAAAGATTAATTTAGTCATGTAGCAAATATAGGTTAATGTGTTTTTGGGTGTGGCCCATAATGACTGACTGACTTATATCTTGTGATTGCAACATCCAAAATGTAGCAAAACTTGATACACATGGACAACAGGACATTATGAAACCTGTAAAGTTTCCTGAATTTTCAATGCTTAGAGGCACCATAAGTCAGCACAATGCTAACAGCGCAATTCCAACCAAATTTCTTTTTTTTTCTTTCTTTTTTTCGAAATTGGCTGTTTTGCAACAGCAGATGTTTATGCCCTGAGGAGGTAGGAGGAAATAGTGACCGGAAATACCGGTTTGTTATGAAAGACAGGCAGGAGCTAGTTGTAATGTTTAGGTATAATTGTAGGTTCTGCAGTCCTCTCAGTTGTCATGTTTCTCCTCCCCCCTCTTGTTTTTCTTCCACACACACACTCTTGTTAGTGCATGTATGAGTCAGCAAAACGCTTGCTTCATGCTGGAGCTCCAGTGGAAGTGAGAGTTGCTGTGACATTAGCATCATGTGTGAAAGATGATCCAGGGCTGGTGACTGAAGCAGGCAGAGAAGGTCGAGCTAAATCATTGTATGTTACTTTACTGTGTTTGAGCAACTGGGGAGGAATGTCTTAAACTATTAATGTGTGTGGGTGTGTGTGCAGATGCGGCTCCTGCAGTGTTGTGGCCCCTAAGGCTAGATTAGGCCTGTACCGACTGAATGTGTGTCAGCACGCATGCCCTGTCACACCTCACCGTATGTGTCCAAAGGTCTGCTGTGTCTTGTGCAACTTCACTCAGTAAGACGATTAGAGGGAAAGCAGCTGGAAGAAGGAGTGAAACAGCATTACTTCTGTATTAAAAATAACGGTAGGTTTACCTTTCATTTTTAGAGCTGTTGCTCTGATATGTTGCATGTTGTTGTAAAATGTGAGACAGCTTGTAATAATGGTCTTCAATAAATGCATATTATTTAAGAGAGCTACAGAACACTTCATTCTAAAGGAAAACAGCAAAACTCCCTCTAGCAGCAGATCTTAAACTAATACCATGGTCACATGTTCTTAAAGGTGTACACACATGGATAAACACTCGCCAGATGAGAGTAAACATAGACGTAATAAAGTTACCCACTAGTCAGCCATAACTTTATTAGAAACTGCAACATTACACAGTTTGAATGGAATTCTTGAAATGTGATGTATGAAAGCCAAAGACATACAAACGGTCTACTAAAGAAAAGTGTTTGTGACTCACACAACTTCTGTCTTTTAAGTTCATCTAAGATGCGTAAAGTTTTTTCCC
Source organism: Sinocyclocheilus rhinocerous (assembly GCF_001515625.1). Taxonomy (NCBI): domain Eukaryota; kingdom Metazoa; phylum Chordata; class Actinopteri; order Cypriniformes; family Cyprinidae; genus Sinocyclocheilus; species Sinocyclocheilus rhinocerous. The sequence goes on along the minus strand of NW_015643175.1, from coordinate 14,255 downwards.
CTCTAGAACTCCATGTGGCGCCACACATATGGAACATTCTTCAGATTCATTAAATATGAGGAACATTTTTCTTAAACACTTCTACATCCGCTCAGTGTTATTTTAGTATCATTTATATACTATTATAGTTTATTTTTATAGCTTCTGTTTTCATTTTAGCTAAAGGTTTAGACATTTTGATGCGAGTTTTTGTCATTTTTGCTAGATTTTTAAAAACTAAATCTATTTTTTATTAATTTGTATTTCAGTTTTAGTTATTTTAGTACTTCGAGTTAAACTAAACCAAAATGAGAAATGTTGCCTTTGCAACTAGCTGAAATAAAATAAAAAGTTTATCTATCTAAACAATGTGTGACCCTTGTTCTGTTGACCTCCGCCATAGGATTATTAATGATGGTTTTGTTGTTTATTAACTCTCTCATCAGTTCTACAAATCATCTACAACTACAAATCATAAGTCAAGTACATAATGTTATTATATTGTCAAAAAAATAAGCTATAGGTTTTAGTATGGGTTAATCTGAATGAATTAAAAAAATTTTTTTACACTAATGCACTTACAACTGAAGTCAAATTACTTTAACTGTTAACTGTCAACATAGAGCTCAATTTATACTGGCCACACCTCTTTCTCACCCACTGCTGGAGATTTTTGGCCAATGCAAATTGGTAATGGGTAAAAAAGGTAATAAAATCTGTTTAATACAGTGTGTCCACCAATAACAACATGCAATAGACTATAAATCAATATTCAGATCACTGAATGGGCTCATGATATAATAATTATGGTAGACAGACATTAAAGGGGTCATATGATGCTTTTTTAAAGATCATTATTTTTTGTATTTGGTGTAACAGAATATGTTGACATGCTTTAATGTTCAAAAAACACATTATTTTTCAAATAAACAACAGTAGGTTTTCCTTTCACTTTTGTAGCCTTTGCTCTGATATGTTGCATGTTGTTGAAGAATGTGAGACAGCTTGTAATAATAGTCTTCAATAAGTGCACACAGTTTAACAGAGCAACAGAATACTTAGTAACGAAATTGGAAGTAAAACAGCTAAATTTCCTCTAGCAGCAGAGCTAAACTAATTCCATGGTCACATGTTCTTAAAGGTATACACATATGGATAAACACTCGCCAGATGAGAGTAAACTGGTGGAATCGTTACCTACTAGTTGGCCATAACTTTATTAGAAACTGCAACATTACACAGTTTGGAATTCTATAATGTGTGATGTATGAAAGCCAAATACATACTAACAGTCTACTTATGAAAGCAGTTTGTGACACACAACTTTAGTGTTTTATGTTATCATTAGATAAATTTATCTAGGATGCGTTGGTTTCCCCCCTCCATATACTGAGATGTATTGATCTGTTATAAGGGACAAAATCCATTATGCACAAAACCTCTGAAAACAAAATAAGAGTGTAATTACTTTTCTGTTGTAGATGGCATTAGTGTTCCTGCCAGCACTGGCTCGTATGGCCGTATGCGGCGGCACCCATGGGAACGAGCTGTCCGGAGTGTACGTGGTGCAGGAGATGGAGCGACAGCGAAAAGAAAAGGGAGAGGGTGTGCTGGAAATCAGCTCACAGACAATTTGCGGCCTATATATATATTTTTTAAATAATTCCAGTCTAGCTCGAAAACTCTGGCGATTCTTCCTATTGTGAAGTCATGCAGTGTGAAACCCCCTGTCGCCGATCCATCGTGCAGTGTGAACACAGCAGCAACTGAATGCTACCCCAGATAGTCACGCAGTGTGAAAACAACGGCGATCCGACGAGTTTGAAAATAATGCAGTGTGAACTCGGCATAATGTTAGTTTATTATAAAGCTTGTATATTAGGCTATATATGGATTTAAAATAGTGAAGGTTCTAAATTAGGTCTATTGTTTCTTCTAATTGGAAAGTAATCATTTTTAATTATTAGCTAAATATATTATAATAGTATGTGATCGCATTTACTCTTATTTGTATTAGGCTATATATGGATTTAAAATAGTGAAGGTTCTAAATTAGGTCTATTGTTTCTTCTAATTGGAAAGTAATCATTTTTAATTATTAGCTAAATATATTATAATAGTATGTGATCGCATTTACTCTTATTTGTATGCCTAATATGTTGAAAACGCAAAACGCTTCTTGTCTCATCACATTCAGGAATTACATTAAATTTACATGAAATTTGAGAAAAAAGTTGAGTAGTTTGCATTACTGGATAATACTGTCCGCTATTGAAGGTTTCTATAGACCGTTTTCACATGTCCGGGTTTCTCAGCAGCGGAAGTCGTCTAGCTGGGTAAACTTCTACAGTATAGCGGTGAATGAGAGACTACCACATATATTTTTTGCATTTTCATTTGCTCAAATAGCAAAAGAAAAACTCCACAATATAGAGAGAGAACAATATCAAATTTTCCGTCACGCCCAGACGCTGCTTTCCTCAGCTTTAGCATTAATTAGTTTTTTTTGTAATTCGATGCAAATGTAATGTTATACAAAATACAGTGTTATAAATGTACATACAATAAAAATGAAAATACAAAAAACTTTGGAGGATTTACGATGCTGATGACCATTGAAATGCGTCATCACAGTCTTGTGAAAAGGGTCTATTGTAAAACAGTTGTGAAATATTAAATGTTTCACTACTTCCATCTTACCTAGCTCTATTTCAACGTTAAAACTGATGCTTCGTGCTGAAATTTGCAGTAGCCCCTCACTGCAGAACACAAGATCCAGGGGGCGTGGTTGGATCCACATCTAGGGGGTGGAGATTGGTAGGTTTAGGGTCAGGGGGTGGAGACGGGTATGGTTTAGGTATATGTAAGGTGGGAGGAGTTGGATCTGGGTCCAACCACACCCCCTGGATCTTGTTCGCTTGTGAAATTCGCGCTCAGTAAACTCATAGACTGTAAAAAAACATGGACGTAGTGTTCGTGACGTCACCTGTAGGTTTCTAAAGAGCGTTTTTGAAGCTCAAAGTGGGCGGAGCCGGCTGTCGCCATCTTGGCAGCACGTCATCGCGCATCACTCCCGGATAATCGAAAATGGGCAAAAAGGCGGGAGCTGGTTGCTGAAACCACGCCCACCTAGCTCGACGGTGGTAACAGCAGCGGCAATCCACTTGTCACTCAAATGGCCACGCCCTTAATTATGCAGAACTTTAAGGCTTAATATAATTTAAACGGATGAGTTATAAAAAAATTCACCCCCCTCACAGTTGTCATGAAGGGCAAAATTAGCTATATAGACCAAAATACATTTTTGAACCAGGCTGTAAACATGTTTTTCTCTGCTGTAAAGTTGGGCATTTTAACATGGGGAGTCTATGGGATTGACTCCCTTTTGCAGCCAGCCTCTAGCGGCCAGTTGACGAATTACAGTTTAAGTCACTTCCGTGTTGGTTTCACGAGAGAGACCGGAAGATTGCCGCTTGAGTAAACTCTACCTACTTTGATTTGATTGGCCATCTCAAGCATTTTGACACTGACGAGCGTGGTTACACCACTGAGGCAGACCAGCCTAAAAATGTAACTTTTAAAGTTACAGGGGGGGATCTTGTCCCCCTCAGTGTCTATGGTACAGCATAAATAAAGTAACATAAATATGTTACTGTGTAGCTCTAAAATGCTCTGTTTCTTGCAGCTCTCCTATTACAGACAGCAGCCCGTATGAAGTCCGGCGTGCTCAGGAACTGAACAATCTGCTGGGGCTGAAAGGATCCACAGATGCAATAGACTTGATCTGTGACCTTCATAACACCACGTCCAACATGGGCCTCACACTCATCCATTACACATCCAGTGACTGGGTGACCCTGCACATCTGCAAATACTTACAGGCAAGAACATTACTAGTGTGCCTCAATAAATGCTGTACTAGAAACTAAGGTCAGTCGTTCTCAACTGGTGGGTTGTTGTGACCAAAAACTGGACAGACAGCAAGGGAAAAAACCATGATTAATGCAAAAAAATAAACTGCAACTTAATAGCAAAAAAAGTAATAGTTAGGATAGCAAAATAAATCGTAAAAACACCCAGTTTTGTACTGTATTCTGACTACTTTTGGATTACTTTTAGATTACTTTTGATCTAACTTGTTTATAGATTTAAATGGGAATTATAGTTATAGTAAAGAAATATATATGACCATTATTTGTCATCTGAGAAAATGCAAATGTGTTGTTAAAGCTGCAGTCCGTAACTTTTGTTGGTTAAAAATGACCCAAATTATTTTTTGAGCAAGTACATAACCAGCCAGTGTTCAAAATCTCCTTACCTTAGCCCGATTCACAACGGTAAAGGGAGTTGACTTGTTAACTGAGGTTCGGGAGCGGGGCCACGCCCCAAACAATCACCTGACTTCCCGAAACCTTCATATATATCGGGCCGCCTCATACTGACTGTTTGTCTCTTTCTCTCGAACCCACCCTTTCTCATCCATTCAGCCATCCTTATCCCATATTTCTCTTTCTTTCAGGTTGTATCAGGGGGGTTCTAATCATCTGGCCTAAATATACGATTGAGACGATACCCCCACCCTGAGTCTCTCTGGGCCATCAATTCTAGATGCCCTGATCAACCTGACCATAATCCCATTCCCTCTACCCCTTCATCCTCTTTCTACTCTTCCCCAACATCCTGTTCAATTAACTATTCCATAGCTCGTTTGTGGCGTGGTCCTAGCTCGTGAAGCTTATAATAATGTTTTTTAATTTGAGTGGTACTGGTAGGAATTCACAGGAAATTCAAGCATGCAGATTTAATCACCATTGGTAGTGCGATTTATTGTAAAGCTTTTTTCCTCAGTTGGTCAGAACAAAAGTGGCAGACTTGTTACGTTCAGATGACAATATCTGGTGAAAATTCTTATTTGGGTCATATATTCTGAGACGTAGGCTAGAATCTGTGATTCCTAAGTACAGTATCCACACCAGTGCGGTGACTGACAGCCACACATTCACCTCAAAACATTAGATTCATCCGCTGGAGCCATGCAAAGATGATAATTTCGCAAATAACTGCAATTGCAGGTTTTCAAACAGAGATGGCAACAAAGAGGCAAAATTTACAGACTGCAGCTTTAAATGATTAAATCCATAAAAAAGTAACTATAATCTGATTATTAACATTTTAGAATTAAAAATAATTACAATTACTAAATTTATGGAATCTGATTACGTAACCAGATTACTTGTAATCAGTTACTACCCAGCACTGAAAATACAGAATATTCAGTGTAAAATACAGGTCCTGAAGAAAACCAGTTAAGAACCACAGACCTATGTTTTTGTTTATGTGTCAGTGCACGTGTGTTTTGATGTTGTGTGTTGTCGTGTACACATTTAAGACTAAGATAACCAAAGTGCCTGTGAGAGTGCTGGTACTTGATGTCCCGATTAGTGATGCTTATTCCTTGGAGTCTGTGTCCAAGCATGGCTTTTGTAAGTGATGGTAATCATCTCAATGCATTTGCTTTGTCTTTTCAACCACAAATGTACATTCAGATGACCTGTGTTTCTGTAGCGTTAGAGGTCGGGCCGCAGCCGCATGGTGTCGTCAGAGCCGATATCTATATTATTATGAAAGAGGCCGTCGACTTGACAATAGACTGGATCCACAAATTCAACTCAGGTACTGTAAGACCTAAACAATTGGGGTTTATATTTGTCTGTTGTAAGTGTGATTTATTTCAAACTATGTTGTCTTCAGGAACGGTGTTTGAAGGCGGGGATGTAGAAGCCTTTAAGTTTATCAAAAGTGTTGATTATCCAAGAGATCCAGAGACTCGGACTCTCACTGCTGCCATTCATCCTCAGCTGCAGGTGCCAATCGTTCTGCTATTTATGATATTTACACACAGAATCAGCATGAACATGTCTAGATCATAAGAAAATTGTTTATTTTAGGACAAATACTATTTTCTTTCTCCATTTTCTATTACAGTAATGGTGAAAAAAATCTAATTCTAATTATTGAAGTGTGGAGAAAAGATCAATTATTATTATGATAAATAGTGCTGGATAGTAACTGATTACATGTAATCTGGATTACGTAATCAAATTCCAAAAGTGTAGTACTTATAATTGGATTATATTACATTTTAAAATGCTCATAATTACATTAGTTACTTTTTTATGGATTGCAGGTCCCCCTAAGATAATTCAATAACACATTCACATGTTCTCTGATGTCAGTTAATAGTCATATTGACCTGAAGGTGAACAAAATATTTCAAATGTGGGTGTTCAAGCGTTTTATGCTTTTATTTTAAAACAATTTATTGTTTAGATTTTTATGACGTAATTAATTATTAGCTCTTCATCAACTAATAAACCCCCTGCAGTTCTTTAATTTACCACAGTTTGGGAAACACTACAGTAATGTAAAGTTTAATGCATTTTATGATGTTGACAACAAAAAAAAATTTTTTTTTAAATCTTATTTATATTTTTAACAATAATCCCATTTAAAGTTAGGTTATAAGTAATCTAAAAGTAATCAGAATACATTACCTGAAACGAGTAATCTAGATTACATTATTCACTCTTCATCATGTAATCTATAATCAATTTGTAAATAATCTACCCAGCACTGACAGTGATTAATTCATCATGGTGGTATTTGTTGTACTGCCTTTATGTTGAATTACCGTATTGACCCGAATATAAGACGATGTTTTTTTTCTTGGAAATACATCTGAAAAAACGCGGTCGTCTTATATTCGGGCCAATACGGTAAATAAAAAAAAGTTGAGCTTTTTTTAATGGGAGTTATACAAGATCTCTACATGCAAACATGCTTTGTATATCACGAAATGCAATCTTAATCAGCCTAAAAAGTGCTAAATATAATTTCATTTTTCTTGATTTTGATTATAATGTGATCTAGACATATTTCTGTGAAATATACCCAAAATCTAAATAGTTTTTTATTATCTTTTTTGTTTTCTAGGACAAAGACTTCTGTCTTCTCAAGCGGGGAGACCCTTTATTTTTGTCATTTTCTGGAGAAACTGTGAACTACGAGGAAGAAGAGACACTTCATCCTTTCTTTATCAATGAGGCTGCTTACTATGAAAAGGGAATCGCTTTTCACTTGGGAAAAAAGATGATGCTGACGATTCCAACGGTGCGAGTGCAGAAAGACTGAAGGATGAGAGAGGAAAAGATATTAAACTCGGCACAATTGCCACCATCAATCAGTTGATTTCATAAGAATGTCACTGAAATGATTTTGACAATCACTTGTAACTCAGGTATACGCCATGTACTTATTTTTAACTATAGGACAATGAATGGCTCATTTATTAGCTGCTAAAACACGAGCAACAGCGTTTTGGATGAAAAGATATTTATTGTGACCAGCAAAATTTTCAATGGACAGGAACGTGTACAAAACTGTATAAAAAAGGCAAAACCATCTGAAGTACTGACATCATGATGATGTCACAGTGGAGTGTGAGGTATCCTCTTGACTGTATTGCTCATATGCTGTTGCTCTTGCCTGATTGTTTGGAGAAAATTGAGCCTCTCATGGACTCGAAATAAAAAACAAAAAGTACACTCACTTGAAAAAAATGTGATCTCCAATATTACAACACGCAGAATAAACCACATGGCACAATGAAATCAAGTGAAGCTAGATGTGCACAGTGTGATTTTTACCACTGGTACGATTTTTGCACGATATGATGGCAGTGAAATCTTCAACTGACTGCAAGTAATCTCTAGATTTTTAGTCAAAGTGTGCATGATATACGTGACGAATGACAGCAGTAACTGGATGTTTTAAGTCACTCGTCCACATCATTTGACATACAAAATAAAATTGTGCCCTTGCACTAATTTCACCAATGTTTAGAGTGGCTTTATATGCACTAATTTAGTTGTCATATAACATCACATTATGCAATCCTAAACTGCTGAGAAAATCTGCAAAGCATATCGAAAACAACATCATGGTAAAAATCGCATAACGTGCACCAGCTAAATGTTTTAAATGAAGTATAAATAAGTATATAAACCACAGCCGAGATGGTTTTAAATTACTACTTGAACCATCACAAAACATTATAACTGGATTCTAATCAAGTCACTAAACAAATGTGAAGTATACAATGAAATACATTCTCAAAGAGAAACTAAATGGTAAACAACAGAGTATAACCAATGCAAAGCACAAGAAACAATAATAAATAAGCAAACCAAATGTTCAGGAAAACACAAAAGGCTCAAGTGGTTAATGCTTAAGACGGACACAAACATTCAGTCTTTCAGGCCAAGGCAAAACCCTATTGCATCTTGGGATTGCAAAGCGCTAAAATGCAATCGCTTCAAGATGTCACGGAGTAGCTACAACACAGGCTGAATAAAAGACACAGAGGTGTTATTTAAAACACGCTGAGGAGATTAAACTAAACCTAACACATCAAAATAAGTTTAGTCTAACACAGGTAAACAAAAGGCGAAGCCCTGAATAACTACGGTTTAGTGTTTATAGATGCTTTTCTGTTGAGCGAGAGTCTGTGGGTGAGAAGTTTAGTTTCTCATCTTCAACAGCACAGATGCTAATAGAGTGGTTAAAAAGGCAGTTATATAGTAGGAAGATCCTTCAAGAAATGAATATATTCACAGGACAGTGCTACAGGTGGACGGCGTTAGTTAACCTACTAACTTGGAGCGGTATGTTCTGACTGTTTCCTTCATAACTTTAGCTTGGTTAGTGGTAAATGCAGCCGCTGAACGAACATGGATTGGCGCTTTCTGTGAGAGGAGACAATCGCTTCGGCGACTCTATAGTCAGTCATCTATTGCCTAAGCAACCCTGTAGGCTGTCATTCGAGTGTAGTGTTGGCGGTGGCTCCTCGCGGCCCATATGAAGAGCGCGGCAGCCATGATCTGCAGCGGAGACGAGACCAGAGCCAAAAACAAGGACCAGCCCGGTGAATAGTCCATCCCCTCGGGGAGCTCGGATATTTCGTGAAACAAATGCACGCCCGCGAGGAAACAGCATACGGTGGCCATGGAACACAGGCCTGAGAAAACAATATATGTCAAATTAAAATGATCTCTGGGAGCTGTGGAAATATAGCCATTAGCTGTTATTAATGTCTTACCGGCCAGCAGATGCAGCAGCCCTACGAATAGTGTAGGAGTGATACTGCGGCAAAGGCAGGCGCACACTCCGATCAACGCCGCGAGAAACACCAGCCCCACAGAGACCAGCGGCAACAGGAACTGGCACTTCCACAGGTCTGTGGACACAAACATTCAAAACATAATGACAAAGCAAATGACAAAACATCCTGTTGCTCACTGCGGCTGGTTAAAATACTATATATAAATGAATCTTACTTAAAGGGGTCCTATTATGCTTTTTCACATTTTCAACTGTAGTTAGTCTGTAATGTTGCTGTTTGAGCATAAAAAAGATCTGCGAATTTACAAAGCGTTGTAATAATGTAAAATATATGAATAATAATGTTTTTCGAACAACCTAGTATGAGAGCCTGTTCTAGTACACCCCCAAAACAAAATCAAGACTTTGTAAAAGAGCATAATAGGCATTATAAGTGAATGGAATGAGCATTAAAAATGATGTTGAGAACTCTTTTCATCGTTTCATTGTCACAGCATGTTTTTATTATGAGTGCTAGTCAAAGAGCTGGGCAATATATATTTAATGTTTTCAATGTCTTCAAGATTATTTTAATGGCAATATAGTTTTGACATGTTTTTATTTGGTCATTAAGTTTACAATGAAATGTTTGATATAAATGAAAATAAATAAAAAAATCTTCCCAATATATACACTACCAAGTTTGCAGACTGTAAGATTTTTTTTTTTAATGTTTCTGAAAGAAGACTCACCAAGATTGCATTTATTTTATCAAAAATACAGTAACAACAGTAATATTGTGAAATATTATTACAATTTAAAATAACTGTTTTCAATTTTAATATATATTAAAATGTCATTTATTGCTGTGATCAAAGCTGAATATTTAGCATCATTATTCCAGTCTTCAGTGTCACATGATCCTTCAGAAATCATTCTAATATGCTGATTTACTGCTCAAGAAACATGTATTATTATTATCAATGTTGAAAACAGTTGTGCTGCTTCATATTTTTGAGAAAACTGTGATGCATTTCTTTTTTTCAGGATTCTTTGATGAATAGTTCAAAAGAGCAGCATTTATTTGAAACAGAAATCTTTTGTATCATTATAAATGTCTTTACTGACACTTTTGATTAGTTCAATGCATCTTTACTGAATAAATGTGATAATTTAGAAAGACCCCAGCCTTTTAAATGGTAGTGTATAAATCAAATGGAATATCATCTAAAGAATTCCCTAGAAAGTATAGGTGTGAGTAAATGATTGATTGAGAGTCAGGACGTACATGTACGCAGCAGATCTTCTCCACTGTTAATATTCCCAGGAGATTTGTACTTGGATTCGCACTGCTGTGGCAAAGTAAAGGCCTGACATTTAGTCACCATTATCGGATCTGGAAAGGAGGAAGCGGAGAGCGAGAAGAGAGACAAAGCAAAATGTAGTAAGCATCCATTTTTAACCGACTGCACAACTAATAATAATAATAATAATAATACATAACCATAAGTTCCTCTCCTTACCAGGCTCTTTAAACCAGTATGAGTGTTTAGGCACCAGAATGCAGCGCCACCAGAGACCCAGTGTGCCATTCAGCCGAAACAGAGCGACGCTGTAGATCCTCTCATCCACGTCCTCTGCCTCAAAGTCCTGCCGCAGCGTCTGCAGGTCCGAGCCGTTGTTGGCGTCGTTGCTGGCCGGCTGGCTGTGGTACTGGTACCAGTGCTGCGTTCCCATGGCAACAGAGAGATAGACAGTGGCAAGCAGGCTCAGCACGGAGCCGATGACCAACGCCGTGGCGTATCGGTTGTCCACCATGGTTTGGATGAAGTAATGCAAAAAGACTTTCTGTAGATGGCCAACAATTAACTCTTTAGCTGATGAGTGTGGTGACTGATGCAAGGAGAACGGTCATATCATTTGTACGGTTTTTGGTGACAGAGATTGCTTTTCATCCTCTTACAATATCCAGTGCAGAACGTCAGATCTCATCCTCGTGGAGGTGATCCTTCTTGAGATCCAAAGAAGTGTGTCATCTGAAACAGAGAGGAGTGTGATTAAATCTCAAAGTAGTCAAACAAAGTCATGTTTACATAAGTAACAAGTTAATACACTTTTAAGGAGGAATAAGTCGCTGGATTTGCGAAAGACACTCCCAGTTTCGAGGCATTTAGCCAGGTAGCTAGACATTCATGAGTAAACCTGTGTATTGTATGACTGTGAAATGATTTGTAGTTATTTATTTCACATAACAGCCACTAAACCGCATACAACAACAAAACAAACGATGACTAGTCACTTCTAATATCAAATGGTATAGCAACAAAACATCATTTAAAAAAAAAGCAATAAAGAAAAAGAAAGGATTTTACATAATCAAAAGTACGATAAAAAAAATAAAAATAAAACAACAGTGAAACTCTTCCTGTAAGTGGTCTTTACCACATTATTATTGAGTTAACTATATAATATAATTTTCGCAGCATTTAAGTGCACAAAGGAGCATTTCTTTCCAAATAGAATTTAGATATATTTAACTGACACAAGAGCCTAACGTTCAATATTGCGTACATCAAAGTTGTTTGATGTTGGTTAGCATGAGAGCTAACAGGCTATGGTGTTTTAGCGACGTGAGACTGGAGACTTTCACGAATGAAAAACATTTAAGTATTTAAACTTTAAGTTTTCTGAACGTCATATAGCAATGAAACATCCTATATAGGTTTTTGTTTAAAGCAATAAAAGCTGTTTGCGATTGTCACTTACCATATTGCACACACCCGTCGCGCTGACGGCGACTCCACTTCCGGTTACGATTACAAACGCACGTGCACAACTCAACCTAAATCCGCACGAGCAGTGCACTCGACCAGATGCAGTACGTTATAAGTTTTACTAGCTTTTAGGTTCTCACACATATAAACAACCATTAGAAAGGGTAACAAAATTTAAATATTTAGGTCTGTGGTTTGATTCTAAATTAACATGGAAAATCCATATTGACTACATTGAAAAGAAATGTAGTAAAGTACTAAATCTAATGAGATGTATAGTAGGCCAAGAATGGGGGGCAAATAAACAATCAATGAGCACCTTATACTGTGCACTTCTACGATCTGTTTTAGATTATGGGTGTATTATATATGGATCTGCCTCAATCAGTATGCTTAAAAAGTTAGATCTTATTCAAGCACGAGCTTTGAGATGTATTACAGGTGCAATTAAAACAACTCCAATCTCAGCAATGCAAGTTGAAACAGGAGAGTCCCCATTAGAAATAAGACGTAAAAAATTATCTGTTGCTTACTGGATCAATTTACAAGGGCATAATTCAGATCATCCTACAAAATCAATATTAGAGGGGAGTTGGGAGACAATGAACTTAACAGGAACAGGGTTTGCATGGGAAGTAAAGGATTGGGCTGCAAAAATGTCACTAAATAATATTACATTTTCACCAACAGTTACAATTTCCCCAATACCTCCTTGGTTTTTCAGTCAACCTAAAGTTGATTTTCAAATTCATGAATATATTCAAAAAGGACAGATTGACATTGATATCAAAGCCCATTCAACAGAATATATCAGAAAAGTTTATTATGCATTTCTGCCAATATACACTGATGGCTCAAGAAACCCAGAAATAGGTCGTACTGGATCTGCATTCTATGTTCCAGAATTTAAAATCGGAAAATATGGAAGGTTAACGGATGGGACATCAGTATACACAGCCGAAATGGTGGCAATTCAAATGGCACTTAGTTGGGTAGAAGAAGTGATGCCAAATAAGGTAGTGATTTGTTCAGATTCAATGGCATCACTTACCAGTCTTCAAACTTTTCAATAGTTTTTATTTATTTTTATTTATTTTTTATTCTCTCATTGTCCTTTCTCTCAAAGTACTGCCCACACTCCAGTCCAGTAGGTGGCGGTAAATGCACCTTTAAGTTGGTTTGCCAACCGCCAATAAAATTTAAAGAAGAAGAAGAAGAAGGTTCTCACACGCCCTTACCAAAACGTAAGGACAAAAATGATAAGAAACTAAACAGTTTTCTTCTGTTCACGCTGTACTTGCCCGTTAAAAGTGGCTTATATCTCTCTTTCGCTCCATTTTAGTTGGGCCTCGGTCCACTTTCCATTCAATATTTTAGTTTTTTGAGACCCAGACAAACAGAATAGAGAATAGTTTTATTTTGTAATTTCACAACAACAGTCATCATCATTATTTTTAAATATTAGAAACGGAAAGAAGAAGCATTCTGTTTGAAAGAATTGGTGGGTATTTGACAATGATTGTCCTGTCATAATGAGCAGCTCACATCCTAAGTGTGTGTTATGCATGCCATCATCTTTATGCAAAATAATGTTTTAAATTATATACATAAGAAAATGTTAACATGCTTTTGACAGCGATTGACATGAATCGCTGCTCATTTGGAGATTTCACACGTATATATATATATATATATAAAATATATTGTAAACACCCCTCTTTAGACCCCTGAAATAAACAAATGTGAAAACACCATATATCACTGGTAAAGAATGTATAAAACAGTGCAGTTTATTTTGCACACAATTCCTGGATTTTTATATGGCTTTAACTAGGGCTGTGTATCACCAGCAAAGTCACGATACGATACGTATCACGATATGGTACTTCACTGAATTTCACCTCAGCAGAATTCAGTAAAACAGCTGTTTATTAAACACTGCATGCTATAGTGCCATTTCTAACTATTGGCAGAGCAGGCAGTTGAACTCTGCATTATGAAGGGCCTCCATAACTGTACCACAGTACAATATAGGTAATGGCATATGTTTCATGTTTACATCTTGTTTTTAAGCCCGTAAATAATAATGTACTCGTTCTAATAAATTTATATTGTAATGTACTCATTCTAATATATTAAATCATATTTACATTGCTGGTAGGTTATCATTGCACAAATTAACACACTCTCTACGTTTAAAAAATAAAAATAAAAATTAGAAGAGTTCTGAACTAATGCGCTGTCTTCTAGTCTACAACATGGGATGCAAAGAATTTACAATCAGAAATTTATTACATGCAAATCAAGGATCAGGTAAAATTATAAAAGCTGTTTTAAAATTCA
>NW_015643174.1:191122-194972 GCF_001515625.1 Sinocyclocheilus rhinocerous | reverse complement strand
TTTGTAAGTCGCTTTGGATAAAAGCATCTGCTAAATGACTAAAATGTAAATGTAATGTATATTTCTATAATATATGCCTTGGCATTATGTTGTTGTCAGGTCTAGTATGCATGTTACCACATGTCATTCCTTACATGGCCGGTATTGCATTCTCACTTTGTGTGGGGTCAGATACTTGATGACGTGTCAAGTACCGCCTTGCCAGGTGACCGTCCTCTGGCTTACAGGGCCTCGCTGTGAGTGTACTGGGCAACCAGGGAGTTGTCCATATCTCCCATAGGTGGATCTCGAATACGAGATGATGAAAAAGAACAATAGGTTACTGTTCGTAACCCCGGTTCTCTGAAACATTGAGTGGAGAGATCCACCAAGTGTGCCCCGCTTGCTGAACGAGAAACGAATATGCTCACTGAGGAAAGGTAGCACGTGCAGGGGCTATATGAGTTCAGTTAAGGGGCGGCCCCTTACCTGCCATTGAGCATGCGGTCCTGTCTGTCAAGCCAGACTTGGTGCAATTGGATGCTTCTGCAGAGGTCAGGCCCTCAGAATGCCCTTCTCATTGGTGGATCTCTCCACTCGATGTTTCAGAGAACCGGGGTTACGAACAGTAACCTATTGGTTTGTTTGTATGTTTCTTTACTGCGCGCCTCTGATCAGCACACGCTTTCTCCTGTCTTCCACATAAAGCCGCGCACTCGCATAATTTAAAAATTAACGGCCATTTTGTTTTAATGACTGACTAACTCTCATTTATTGATCTCTTCATTGAATAATTACATATAATTCATATATATTCGAGAGTAAATATTGTTATTTCAGAGAGATTTGATGTCTAATTGAAGAGAACATGACATTAACCGAGAAGTTTTTGTTTATGGACCAAAAGAGAGAGAAGCACATCATCATTAATTCAGTGGTAAGAAATGAATGTAATGTTACACCACTTAGACATCCAGCCATTGAGTGACGACAGTCTGCTATGTATCTCGTCACCACGGTAAGCAGGGAGGGGATCAGAGCATATTACAGTGTCTGACATCGTGCTTGCAAGTTCACAAACCTCTTTAATGTTATTTTTAGTGATCTCCGACTGGCGAAGTTGAACATCATTAGTGCCAGCGTGAATAACAATCTTACTGTATTTACGTTTAGCATTAGCCAGCACTTTTAAATTTGCCAAGATGTCAGGCGTTCTGGCTCCCGGTAAACATTGGACTATGGTGGCTGGTGTATCTATTTTCACGTTCCGTAAAATAGAATCGCCAATAACTAGAGCACTTTAATCAGGTTTCTCAGTGGGTGCGTCACTGAGTGGGGAGAACCTGTTTGATGTTTTGATCAGAACGGAAGAGCGGTGTTTTGACCCGCGACTATGCCGCCTCACAGTCACCCAGTCGCCCTGCTGCAGAGGCATTGTATTTGCCACTGATGATTCAAACGCGAGTTTTGGGCAGTGTAGAGTAGCGCTTGTTGTTTGTCATTTCTCCGATCACAAATGCAGACATGGTTTTATGTTTACGCGGCGCGATGCAATGTGTAAAAAGACAGTATAAGTCATTACAATCCGTAATTATGTCCCCACTGGATGCAACAAATGCCTCGTTTATAATGGGTTTTAATGTTTTTGTCTCGTCGCTCCGGCCGGACAGGGCATCACAGTATGGTAGGGGCGTAACATTTCTGTCACAAGCTTGAGGTATTCGGCCAATCACAATGCACTGGTTAGCTGGCCAATCACAGCACACCTCGTTTTTCAGACCGATGAGCTTTGTAAAAATCGATGCGTTTCAGAAAGGCGGGGCATAGAGGAGAAACAATAATGTTCAGTATGTGGAAAAGAATGTGTTTTTTTAACCTTAAACCGCATAAACACACTTCATTACACCAAATACACCAAATAATGTTCTTTTTAGCAACATCATATGACCACTTTAATGTCAAATACATTTGGATTTACATTTAGTCATTTAGCAGATGCTTTTATCCAAAGCGACTTACAAATGAGGACAATAGAAGCAATCAAAACTAACAAAAGAGCAACAATATGTAAGTGCTAAATTTATTTAAAAAAATAAATGTTATTCATTTTAATGTCTGTAAAAATAAAATTCACATTTTTAAAACCCAGTATTTTGTTGAAGTCATTGTTATTTGGTGCTTAAGAAACGTAATATCTGGGTTATTATGGTACATGGTAGTTATAATAAAGAAATCTTACATATTAACGGATAATTCAATCTCATTTAATGCTCCTTATGGTTAAATGTGCTTTGATTATCTTTATTGATTAAACAATAGTTTAAAACAAGACATGGTTTGTGGTACTGATTATTGAGGTCCATATCCGTCCGTCTTCCATGCCACATACTCTACAAGACTGGTGCTGGATGATTACTGACGTACAGCAGCGGTATCGGAGTAAAGAGGCTAGGAGAACTTTCTGGGAACCTTTTAGGAACGTAAATGGAACGTTCCGGGAACCTACAGAGAACGTTCCCGCAACATTCCCCTAACCTAAAGGGAACGTTCTATTTACGTTAAGAAAAGTTTCCTGGCTAACCAAAAGGGAACGTTCTTGAGAATGTTCTGGGAACCATAATTTGTTAGCTGGGTAGTACTTATTCATTAGATACTAGTTCTTATTTATTAGGTACTAGTACTTATTCATTAGATACTAGTACTTACTGATTAAATACTAGTACTTATTTATTAGATACTAGTATTTATTCAGTAGATACTAGTACTTATTCATTAGATACTAGTAGTTATTTCAATAGTGACTAGTAACTATTATATTGTTACTAGTAACAAATTTGAAATTTTTGCCATTGACTTCTATGGGGATCCGTCATTGAGATATCAACTATTCAGTTTTGACTAGTATGTATTCCACTAGTGACTACTTAATTTTTATGTACTAGTAGTTATTCATTAGGTACTAGTACGTATTTTTTAGATACTAGTATTCATTTATTAGATACTAGTACCTATTAAATAGACACTAGTACTTATTATTAGATACTAGTACTTAATCATTAGGTACTAGTGCTTATTTATTAGAAACTAGTACTCATTCATTAGATACTAGTACTTATTCGAAATGTTACTAGTAAGATTATTTATTTTACTAGTAAATTTTTTAATTGAACTCTACTGTAGCCATTTGGACTAGTCATAACATAAGATGAGTAAAAAAGCAGATCTGACTAGTAAGATAAGAATTGTTACTAGTAGTAATTACAAAAGAAACTAGTGTCTAATAAATAAGTACTATAGTACCTAATGAATAACTAATATCTATTAAATAGGTACTAGTATTAAATGAACAAGTACCAGTATCTAAAAAATAACTACTAGTATCTAATGAATGCTTACTAGTAATATTTAAATAGATACTAGTCACTATTGCAATAATTACTAGTCAGAAATTAAAAGATGATATCAAAAACAGAATAACTACGACTCCCTATTCATTTGGAGATATCTTCAACCTTATAAAGAACTAGTGAGAATGTATTTGGAGATATCTTCATTTAAACAGATCATTACATAAACATGAGTACCTCTCCACCGTCCAATCAGAGTCCACATGGTAATACAATACATTAATATGCAGAAATAATTTGATTGTTAAGTAAGGCTAACTGGCTTTGAATGTTAGCCTATCTTGCTAATTGGTTTTCCATGAAAACACAAGGAAAGATTACAAACCTGTTTTCCAACAAAAGTATATGTTTTAGTCCAAATTCACTTCACAACAACAGTTGAGTCTTTGAAATAACTTATTTTTGTGATCTGACATGGTTTCATTAAACAGAATGAGGCAGAAATCATGCCACTTTATATTATT
>NW_015643174.1:188395-188515 GCF_001515625.1 Sinocyclocheilus rhinocerous | reverse complement strand
ACAAGAACATCAAGAACATGGGCAGAACTGTGCGTGAGCCTTTTAAGGTCTGAGAAGATTGACGCCTCTCTTGTCCAATGTGTCCAATGAGAAAGGCTGAAATTCCAAGCGGGAGGTTGG
>NW_015643174.1:185014-188035 GCF_001515625.1 Sinocyclocheilus rhinocerous | reverse complement strand
GTGAGTTTCTCTGCCCGCATTCCTTTGGGCAATAAAACCAGTGATATCAGCATTGGTTGCCATGGAACCAGAGGCCTGTTCTGCCTTTCTGAGGTGTTAGATGCATTTCGGGGGAAGGGTCCATAGACCCTCTTAGTTGGTTTGTTGACTGAGGGGTGTTACAAAGTATTTGTTAAGTATAACTAAAAAAATTGTGTGTCTGGTTGGTCCAGACGCTACACATTCATTGTTTCTTTTCTTCATATTTCATCCGTAAAACGTCTATCTGCATGTTATTCAGCTACTACATCTACAGCGAAAGCTGAATGTCTTTGTCCATATACGAAATACAGACAAAGGAACATTTGGTTTAGGAAGAGATCGTTCTGCTGACCACGCTGATAATCAAAAAATGGAAGTCATGGAGACGCATTCCTACGCTTGATGCAGTAGTCCAGAGCTAACGTTAACTCCGGTCCCAGGTTCGGAACCATGCACGCCAGATCCCAAGAAAAGTAAATCGGAGCCAACGCTTGCTGAGGTACAGAATAACATTGTACAAATATTGGTGGAGAAAATTAATCAAAATACCGAAACCATACACCATGAGATCAAACAAAACAGAGAATGCATAAACTCTTTAAAAGAAGCTACTGAATTTCTCTTCAAAGAGATGCATGATGTTAAGAAAGACATTGTTAGACTCTTAAGGAAGTAAACGAGTAACATCAGAAGAGAATATCAGAGTCGGAAGAAAGAGTGAATGAAGATGAAAGATACCAAAGAAGATGGAATCTAAGGCTTTACGGTCTAGCAGAGCAAGAAGGAGAGAATGTCAAACAACGAGTGATTGACATATGCCGCGCCTTGGTACCGGAGGCTGCAGATAACTTTCCTCATCACATTGAAGTTGTTCATCGCGTCGGGAGGAAAAGCGCCGAGAAGGTTCGACCGGTCATCTTAAGGTTTACGGCGAGATCAGCCAAGGAGCTCCTGTGGAAGAGTTTGAAGGGATCAGAGTATCTTCAGTCCAGAAAGTTAAGATTTGGAGAGTACCTAACAACGAAAGACAAAGACACGCGTAACAGACTTTGGCCTCAAATAGAAGCTGCGCTCAAACAAGGGGAAAAAAAATTTTTTGTCGGTGCCAAAGCCATAATTGACGGCAAAGAAATCCGTGGATAAAGTATCACTGATGTTGAAGCAGATGCTTCAGTTTTTTGAGGTAAAGGGTAAAGGTTATCCTTTCTAATAGCTTGAAAGTAAAATGTAACATTACACATTTGTCTTTTATAAGGGTTATAATATAACTTAAGCCTTATATTGCTTTATGTATATGCTGGATAGTATATTATAACTAATTTGTGAGTTATTTGTTTTCTTTTACTTCCAGCTTGAAAATGTTGTATAGGCTATTTGGATATTTGGTGTTTTTGTGACACTCAATTACGTAAATGTTGTTCTTGGGTGAATGGAAAACATTTGACTTCGGTAATCTATTAAGAGATTATGTCTTTATGTTCATATTCGTTCAATGTTAAGGGCATTCGTGATTTGTTAAAGAGAAAAGCTATTTTTTTTTATTTCTTAAAAGATTTAAGGCTGACTTATTTTTTACAGGAAACTCATGCAGTAACGTCTGATTTTGTTTTTGAAAAGTAATTTTGAAAAGTAAAGCTCACTCTTGTGGAAGATGGTTGATTTTAGTTGTAGAAGGTGGTAATAATTTTTTTATTTTGGGGAACATCTATGGTGACAATTATACTCTACAAAACAGGTTGTTATTACAAAATGTTAGAGGAGAAATTCTGGATTTCTTTAAAATATACCCAAGTGCCCAGTTGATTTTAGGTGGTGACTGGAACACTATTAATGATCCTTTTTTGGATTGTCTTGCTCCCCGTATCAGTAGACAGTCCCAATATACTGATATAATTAAATTATGTTCCCACAGAAATCTTGATAAGATAGACTTTACTTGGAGTAATAAGGATAGATCTATACAATCTAGAATTGACTTTTGCTTAACATCTGAGGAACTTGGGAATCAAATTCAGGAGACTGATATAGTGCCTTCAGTCTTCAGTGAATAGAATGATCCATTTAGTTATCAGCCTTGGTGATACAAGAATATACTGTATACTGGATTACTGGAAATTAAATAATTCACTTTTTGAAGATGTTCAGTTTAAGAATAATGTTAAAAGTGTGATAAAGAGATGTTACAATAATGCTAAAATATCAGGCTTATATGAAACAAACTGGGAAATTATGAAATATGAAATTAGAAAATTAGCAGTCTCAAAAAGTAAAGAAATAGACAAAACCAAAAGAAACAAAGAAAATAGTTTAATTCAAAACATAATTGATATATATGACAAACAAATATAAAGTGAACAAGATAAAAATATTTTAATAAAATTACAACTGGAATTAGAACAAATCTATGAATATAAAGCTATGGGTGCGTTTATAAGGTCAAGGAGAAAGTCGTTAGAAAAAGGTGAATTGAATTCTAAAAATTTTTTCAATCTTGAAAGAAAAAATCGAAACTCAAGATTAACGATTCTCTTACAGTGGACCCAAAATTAATATCTAATTTTGTTGTTACATTTTATGAAAAGTTATATGCCAAAAATAATAATATAGGTAATGTTGCTTCTTTTACTTAAAAAAAATGCAAAAACTATAGATCATCATTCTAAATACATATGTGATCAAGACATAACTCTTGAAGAAATTCATAAAAGCATTATAAGGGATTTCCTGGAACGTCATCAGTGAGTCTCACTTGTGGAGCTTCTGCACGAGGGCGTCCTCTGGCTACGAGTATGAATTAAAAGAAATTACATTAATTGAGTACTCATTATTGCTCACAAAACCCTAATTTGGGTAAAAATAGCAAAAATAATTAAGAACTTTGAGGTAAACATTTGCAAATCCTTATGTTTTTCTCCAGTGTAGAGAAGTGTAAATTTTTTTTCTTTTTCGTGCAGCTATATTTATTATTATATTTATTCTTAAATACTCAGTTTTGTATAT
>NW_015643174.1:182971-184933 GCF_001515625.1 Sinocyclocheilus rhinocerous | reverse complement strand
AAGAAACGGTGCTATTCCAATAAGGCCCACACACCATCGGTGCTCGGGCCCTAATTAAGAACTTTGAGGTAAACATTTGCAAATCCTTATGTTTTTCTCCAGGGTAGAGAAGTGTACTTTTTTTTTTTCTTCTTAAATATATTCTTAAAATACTCAGTTTTGCATATCATAGTGAAATAGTGTTATTAAAAAAGTTATATTCCTTATTTTGTTTAATGTATTTATTTAGAAATAATAACCATAATCATTATTAGTTATATTGATATAAAAACAAAATTTTTGGCCAAATTGTGCAGCCCTACAAGTACAGCAAACCTGGTGATTTTTATTTTATTTATTTTATTATTATTATTATTAATAACTTTTTGGCCTTTTTCCAAATAAAGAAAATGTTTGTCTGAAAACAATAAGGTTTGGATTGTCTGCCCTGTACAGAATATTAATGTAAAAACATTCAATGTCTGCAGCACCAGTGCTATATGCAAAAAAAAAAAAAAAAGTTAACGTACAGCCCTGGAATGATATTTATTGTTTTTACTGGAGGAAAAATAGGAAAATAACAGATAATAAAATTGGTGTCTTATCTCCATCCTGCCACCAGAGGTCACTTGATGACCAACAAACACATTAGGCTACTATGTTTACGAAATTAGTGTTTACAAAACTGACAACAAAAAAAAAAAACTTTTCTATTTGCTTGTGTACAAATAATTGTTTCTTTTCTATGTGGTTCATCTCATTGTTTCTGTTTCCTGTCTAATCTCTCTCCTATATGTTGCTGGCTCATTAATATTCAACATACGATTACCATACTGGGCAGAAATGCAAATTTAAAAAGTACAAGTATCTATTAATTTCAGGATATCAGCACCCCTAGTTCCCGCGGCCATGCGTGAAGGAAGAAGGGATACAGCTGCGGCTACTGCATGCACACATAAATATAGCATAATTTTTTGTCACACTGTACAACAATAATTACTGTTTTTGCATTATTGCAAGGACGGTAAAAAAAAAAAAGGTAAATTGGCAACAGTGTCTACAGGTTCCTCAGGTACATCCTGCTGCCAGCTGCCTATTTTGTGTTGGTTCTGTGTTTGGTATTTCAAACGCGCTCTGAGGGATTTTTAATCTCTTTTGCTCATTGTGCCAATAATAATGAATATTCATTACTCAAAGCAAGACCCGCCTTTCTGTATAATCCAATGGGCGCAGGATTGATGTCGTCTCCAGGAAGTCTTCCACTCGTGTACAGATGACAGCTGAACAGAGACTGTTTGACCGGTTAGCCCTGTCTCCGTCCGGAAACATATAGCAATGGAAGTATTAATGTCCTACCTTCACAGCCAAAGGGGATAACATCTGCTGTATTGCTAGACATACAGTGGGCTAAATATCTGCTTTTTTTGTTTGTTTGTTTGAAAGGATCGGGATCAAGCCTAAGTGAGGTACTGCTACTCAGCTGCCACATTAGCGGCTAATGCACTTATCCTATATGCTTAAATGCATTTATTTCATAACATACTCAGTAAAACTAAGCGTTTATCGCGATAGCGTATTATGACGCGTACAGGATTGTGGCCATATCAGGTGCATGCTTTATTTTTTTATTCGGATCGCGACAAAAATGTGGTTAAGACAGATCACAAGCTTAAAAACAAGAAAGGACAATCAGTGTAAACTTAAATGCTGTTCGTAATAATAAATGCTCACTCTACAGATATTCTCTCATTGTTTGTTTTTTTGTCTAGTAACTATAGAATGGCATAAATTGTGCATTTATATGGTTCAAGGGCGTCACTCAGTTTTAAGAAGGAGTGACATTTAATTTCATCAACTTCATTTTTACAAATCTTGAAAATGTTGACATTTTCATTTATGTCATTTAGCCAAGATGGCTAATTTTCACATTAATATAAAAGTAAAAAGTACATAATCTTTTGTTTTGTTTTTGTTAACCCCCCC
>NW_015643174.1:181208-182862 GCF_001515625.1 Sinocyclocheilus rhinocerous | reverse complement strand
TATAAAGCGATTTAGAAATCGCGCAAGCTCAAATCGCGATTTTATGACGATTTCGAAATAATTGCACAGCCCTAATAAACAGTGCTATTAAATTTATGCAGTAGAGTCCTTTTTATTTCCTTTCTTTTTTGTTAACCCCCCCCCCCCAAAAAAAAACCTTTTTGTTACTTCTTTAAAAATTACTTTTAATTAATTTTTTTTTCTCTTTTAGTTAGTATTTTTCAATCATGGGTTCCTCTGAAAGCAAAAGATAACTAACTAAAAGTACTTCTCAGTGGCAGCCTGGCAGGATATGCAATCCCCCCTTGTGTCAGCAAATTTATATACTCCTTGAGTATGGGTGGTTCATAACCATTAAAGTCTGCATGAAATCAAAATTTACAATATTTATTTTGTTAGCACACATTGCTAGTCTTAAAGTAAACAATTAATCCATGCAAGTTAATCCACTGAAAAAAAAAAGGTTTGTCTGGGTAATCTTTCATCAAAATCTGATCATTTGCTTCCGCTCTGGAATGGCATTCCTTCTCTGATGACATCCGTTTGACGGCTTGGGCAGAAAATCCTTAACCACCCCGCTCCAACCGCTAGTTTGCTGCAAGTGAAAGATGAGAGGAGGAGCGCAAAAATAAAAGCCCGCCCTCTATTCAATATTCTATTTCAGTAGGAAATATCCCACCATACTGAACTAAAGTTGGCAGAAACTTCCAGTTCACACAGACTTTAAGAATCTTTAAAAACACAACACTAAATCAGTAAATAGACTCGATTAATTTGAAATTGAAGGGAATCCCCAGCTCATAAATAAATAAATAAAAACTTTATTTGACTTTTTGTCTAATATCTTAAAAGCTTGCTAATAGACAGTTTTAACAGGCTAAGGGTATGATGAGGAACATAGATAGTTTAAACAGTTGTAGCATATACCGAGCATTGTTCCTCTCTGTTATGTGTGATTTTCCCAACTCTTTTCCTGAACACAGCATGTTGCATGTTAGGCCTGAGAAAAAAAGGCTGTATCTTTCTATGTGTATCCAGTCTGTGAACTCACACTCATATTTTGCTGTTGTTCCATCTTTTGCATCCAGATGGAGGATTCTGTAGAGTCTAAGTGGACGCTGAAGTCAGATGCAAAATCAGAGCCTTTTCTCTATTGTTGCTCAGCCTGTGATTGCAGTGAGGAGCCTTTCCATGGAAAAGTGTTCCGGAACAGAACTAAAGCCAGGAGTATGTCTATGCCATCAGCACCTAGCTCTGCCAAGTTCAGGTAAAACAAGACTCTCTGTTAAGATAGTCTTAACAAGTGCCTTTAGTCTTGTCTGTTAATGTGTGTTTCAGCTGACAAAGTGTTAGTCCTTTCCATTCTGTCCATAACACTCAACACATTTTCTGAGCAGCTCATGATTGATCCCTCCTCAGGACAGCCACTAACTATCATGAGCAGATGATTGATGACAGTTCTCTCACAATAAGCGTTATAGAGACAGAGCGCATTTAGGCCACGACCACACCGGGGGGGGAAACAATCCAACGCTCTCCATTGACTTTGTATTGCGAGAATCTGCCTCCTTATAACAAAAAACAGAGCAATGCCTAAAAGCTGCTGTGTGACAAGGTGTACAGTAAACAAGCTAAAAATCCCAGAACTACGTTT
>NW_015643174.1:164257-176063 GCF_001515625.1 Sinocyclocheilus rhinocerous | reverse complement strand
GAGTATGGGTCACCATACTTGGCCACATGTCACGTCACTTTTCACTTTTTCACTTTTCACTTTTCAATATTACAGCGAGAATAAAAGTTACTCTTTCTTTCTTTGCGTGAACATTTGGGCGGTGTTATGCAAATCTTCCCACATAGTGTGGTAGATATGTGGGGGCGTGTTCGAACGAGCCGTTTTAGGTAGGTGTGGCTAACTCTTAACTTTTATAAAGAATATCTCTTTGGATTTGAGACTTTAGTCTTTGCAACTTTACAGATCTTCTTTATGCACCAAGAGCTTGTAACACTCTAAAGAGAAAGGAAAAAATGAAATCGCATCATATGACCCCTTTAAAATTTAAAATGTCGAGGTATTTCACGTTGGGCCGTTCAGTTGGATCATTTCTCAAACAAAAGGAAGATAAGGAAAAGTGGCACTGACGTAGACCAATAAAATTTATAAATATATCTCCTCCTCTCAGGCTCACATAGGGTGGTGAAATAATCCTTTGACATGGTTAAAAATAATGAATGTTTCCTGTTGCCTATTACGTTTCCCTCCAGTGGGCTTAGTTGTCAGAGTAATATGACACGTTGCGCTCTACTTTTGTGTCCTTAGGGTGGTGAAATAATCCTTTGACATGGTTAAAAATAATGAATGTTTCCTGTTGCCTATTACGTTTCCCTCCAGTGGGCTTAGTTGTCAGAGTAATATGACTCGTTGCGCTCTACTTTTGTGTCCTAAACGCTCGTTTTTTGGGTCGACAGCTTATAAAAACATAGTTCTGTTTTTTTTAGCTTGTTTACTGTACACCTTGTCACATAGCAGCTTTTAGACATTGTTCTGTTTTTTGTTATAAGTCAGCAATTACAAGGAGGCAGCTTCCCGCAATACAAAGTCAATGGAGAGCATTGGATAGCATTGGATTGTTTTCCCCACCGGTGGGTGTGGTTTTCAGATTATGACAGGTGTTGCTCTGTCTCTATAGCCTTGAGTCAAATCACTCAAACCATTTATAAAGCTGCTAACTCATTGTGTGGCCACTACTGCTGAAATAAGACTTTCATTGCATGGAAATACGTTTCTATAAGATAAAATACTGCCGTTTTACTGCTATCATTTTCAGCTATCATTTTTATTTGCATGAGCAGAAGATATTTTTTGTTGTTTTTGTTTTCTTTGTTTGCATATGAAACCTTGAGAAATATATCAGATAGGCCTAATACTGTAATATTTGGATTGAGGAATATTTGAGTAATATAGGGTAAAATTGTTGTTTTCAGAGCAAGAAAAGTTACAGAAAAAAATAAAATCTCGTAATATGAAGCTTTACGTATTAGTAATGTTGTCACGGTACCAAAATTTCTGTATCCGGTACCAATACCAGTGAAAATCCACTGTTCTCTGTACCAATTTCGGTACCAAAGCAAAACACAAAAACATGCGAATTAAAAAAACACATTATTTTTTATTAATAAAGTCAAACAAAAATAAAATGTACAAAAATCAATGGCATTCTTTATACTTATTTAAAATTGTGTTTCAAGTTTTTCCGCAAGTAATAAAAGTATGAAAAAAAGTAAACAAGTTTCACCCAAAAGTTTTTGTCATATTTCTGCTGCCTCTGAAAAACAACTGTAAACTGTTGTCTGTTTAGGGTTTGCTGGTGTGTTTCATGATCTTCCTGCAGCTGTAAAAGGAAAATATAATATACTTAAGTAAAGCAATGGGCTGAGTCTGACCAAATGCAACATTAGATCATTGACAACAGCTAAAATATAACTTTTCAGTAAATAACAAATCTCAGCTTTTATAATAAATTTAGATAAGATTACATATATTTTAAGTCAAGTGTATATTAAATAGATGAAAACTGTAGTATTAAAAACACTGAACAATAAGATTCCATTTGTTAGATAACATGTAATAAACAATAAACAATAGTTATAGCAATTATTCTTCTTAGGGTTAATTTCCAAATTTACTAATACATAAAATCAAAAGTTCAATCTGTTAAAATGCACAATGAACAAACATGAATGATCAAGTGTTTGTATTAAATAAACATTAATTAATGTTGTAAAAATATATTGTTCACACACTGTAAGTTGATGTTAGATAATAACATGAAGTCATGTTAATGAATGGTATCTTATTGTAAAGTCTATACAGGAGATAAAATGTGACGTTACTTTCATTTAATCCAAACTGTGTACATATTTAATTTTAAAGGGCTTTTAAAACCTGCTAGAGTTATCCAGCCAAGAATAACAACTAAGTTAGCTAAAAAAAAAAAAGCCCAGAACTGCTTTTCTGACGGACTGATATGACATAACCAATGTTAACCATTTGTACATTCTCTAACACGCATATTTTACATTCACAATTCATTTAAAAGCCCCTGGTGTGTAAAAACAGTAAATACCATCATATCACCCTAATAAAAGTAAAATGAAACTTACCTGCTTGAACTCTTTCATTTGATCCAGGTGTTGGTCTTTAAAGTGTTTTGTTAGTTTGATGTGCTTCCTCCTTTTGAGGTCACCATGTCTCAGTGCTTTTATGAAGAGGAAAGCTTTCAGATAGCGCATCAAGAACCGGGTTGACCGGGTACTCGGTACCACCAGTGCTTAAAAAAAAACCTGGTACCGTAACGTTTTCATTTTTTTAGTACAAGTGACAACACTACTTGTAAGTATGAGGATACTTTTCTAATAGCTTGAACTGATTTTGAAATGTAATTCTGGCTGCCCTTAAAATGGGTCATACCATTCACATTACCTGAACAGTTGAAGTTAAACCCTGTTTATTCAAGGACTCGCATTTATTGCATGAACAGAGCAATAACATAATGTAAGTGTCTGAAATGCATGTGCACAGTACAGCTGAATGATAAAATTTACCCTCTTTAACTTGATGCTATTAAACTGAATGATAAACTGCGGATTATCTATCACTTAGATGCATGAAATCAAGTCACCTTTATTTATATAGTGCTTTATACAATACAGATTGTGTCAAAGCAGCTTTACAGTGTTAAACAGGAAAATAGTGTGTCGATAATACAGGAGGACAATAACAAACAATAATTTTTTTAGTTAGTCAGTTCATCGTTGATTCAGTGATGTCATCATCCAGCTCAGTTCAGTTCTCTTCAAATAGTATCTGTGCAATCAAGCCGACAATTTTGCTAGAAATTAAGTGTCCCCAACTAAGCAAGCCAAAGGCAACAGTGGCAAGGGACCAAATCTCCATCTGTGACAGAATGGAGAAAAAACCTTGAGAGAAACCAGGCTCAGTCGGGGGGCCAGTTCTCCTCTGACCAGACGAAACCAGCAGTTCAATTCCAGGCTGCAGCAAAGACTCAACTGGTTCTTGTGGTCTTGTCCTAATGGACATGTAGTTGACAAGGTCTTCACAGGGGATCTGTCTCTATGGCTCATCTAATTGACATGGTTTCTGCTGACATTCAGGGCTGTAAAGGTAATCTCTGATCCACCATCTGGTCTGGCACTCGTTTTCCAAAGTCATCTTGAATGTTGAATTTTCAATACAACTGAAATATTTGAGAGAACATCACATAAGCTAACTTCATAAATTGATGTTGATTTTCCTAAAATGTGTTTTTTTTTTTTTTACTTTTTGAACTACCATTATATTGATTAGCGTTCCCTTTGGTTGGGCACTTGGAACTTCGTTTATGTTACTATAATTTTCTTCCTGTTAATGCAGCAGTGCATCATGAAGTCAGAGTTATTTGATTTAAAGGGAAGAAAAGTAATAAATAGGTTGCTTTCAGAAGGTGACCGATCTTCTGATTAAATCATTAGTGTATTTTTTTTTGCATGTTTATTCATGATAGTGATGTGTCGTTTGCGAACAAGCCGGCTCTAAGAGCCAATTCTTTGTAGCGAACGAGAAGAGCCGACTCCCGTCGGGGAGAGCCGAATCTTCAGCCGGAGCCTTCTATTTTAGCACAATTTAGCAATTGTGCATAGTTTGTGTGTTGGTAAGCAATTTTATATTCAGTGTTTTCATAAAAGCCTTATTTTTATGCATATTTTTTTTGTTACAAAAAATAAAAAAATACACATGCGGCTAATCACATGGGAGGATAGACTAGGATCATACCATTATGTGAAAGAAGAAAGGGGGACACACGCTCCGAAGATAGTGAGTGTAGTGGTAAAGGCCAGGTACACAGAGCAACAGAGAGAGACGGGGGAGCCGGATTTAAACGCGAGCGCGTTGGTTAATGTGAGAGAGAGTCTTCTCAAAAACAGGACAAATAATCACAGAGAGGAGAAATCGCATCAGCACACCCACACGGAGTCATCTGATATTTCTGAATGCCAACCTGCACTAAAGACTATCAAAAACAGGACAAATAATCACAGAGGAGAAATCGCATCAGCACATCCAAGCTGAAGGCATCTGATATTTCTGAATGCCAACATGCACTAAAGACTAAAGTGTCTTAATGTTAAGACTTTTGCCTTTAGTTATTTATTTATTTATTTATTTGCTGTGGTTTTGTGTTCAATTGTTCAATTAAGGTTTTATTAAAATGTTAAATAATAGTAACTGTATTTTTTTGTAACGAAAAAAAAAAAAGGCTATTATAAAAACACTTAATAAAAAATTGCTTACCAACACACAATAGAAGGCTCCGAGTGAAACTAAATGAAGAGCCATTTGGGGGCCGTAAGAGCCGGCTCTTCTAAGGGAGCCGAGTCGAATCTTTGAAAAGAGCCAGACTTCTCATCACTAATTCATGAACTTTATTAAATTTCATTTTTCATAAATACCTTGAGATGAAGTACCCCCTACAGTTCTTTTTTAGTTATTAGAACTCTCGTGTAAGTAAACTATACTAAGCATTTGTCAGTACAACATACTATTCCTATTTCACTTTACTTAGTTTTTTCAAGGCAATCGGTTTGCATGCTTTTTTTTAAGTAAGCCCAACTAATTAGATTTTACAGTGTAGCTGCTGCATTTTGGACCAGCTGGAGTTTGTTTATTAAGTGTGCAACCCAACCACCTAGCATTGCAACAATCTGGCCTTGAGGTCATGAACGCATGCATTAACATTTCTGCATTTGACACTGAAAGCCTAGGTCGTAATTTAGATATATTTTAAGGTGGAAAAATTTGGTTTTACAAATGCGAGAAATGTGGTTTTCAAAGGAAAGATTGCTATCAAGTAGCACACCCAGATTCCTAAATGATGACAAAGAATTGACAGAGTGGCCATCAAGTGTTAGACAGTGTTCTGGGTCAGTGGTTTTCAATTCCTCTCCTCACGTACCACTGCTCTGCATATTTTGCATGTCCCTCTTATTTAACACCTGTCGTTAGAAGAGAGCTCCATGCATGAACTGTGTTCCGATTGACATCCCTACCAGTGTTGGGTAAGTTACTTTCAAAAAGTAATTCATTACTAATTACATCATCAATATTGTATTTAAATGACTTTTCTAATTACTGAAAAGTAATTTAGTTACTCAGTAAGTAACTTAATTATTCAAATCATTAATTACATTTTAAAATCCCTATAAAACTTAAACTCTTTATTCTCTCAATTAGAGTCAAACGTGGAATGGTTTAGCCTTTTAGTTTTAAAACAACTGTAATACTTAAACATTTTAATAAAAAATGTAACCTTCTTTGGTTAACAAATAGATTTACTCTTCAAAATATCTGAATAACAAAAAAAGCTTACAAAAAGTTAAATATTACATGTATCAAGCTGTAAGCATTAAACTTTTCAAAGCAACGAGTACCATGTTTCATGCACACTGGCATACTGTACATGTATTGGCAGTCACTAATACTAATTTTACCTACTCCTAACAAAAAAAAAAACATTTTGTACTGTTGTTACGGATGGAAGGATACGAGAAGGCAGGGTCGGATCCAAGTGCAGCTTTAATGTCACAGTGAAGTCAAACAAAGGCAGTAGGTCAAAACACAGGAACAGACAGACTAAACTCAGGCTCAGGAATCGCTAGGCACGGAGCCGTAGCGAACAGACAGACAATTATCTACATACACAATACTTCGCAGTGAGTGTGTGTGTGAGAGCAACCTTTATAGTGCTCCAGATAGACAACAGGTGTGTGTGTGTAATTAGTTCCAGGTGCGGGGCTTGTGGGAAATGTAGTCCATAATGAGAGCTGACTGATATTGTGACAGTGCCCCCCGCCTAAGAGCGGCTTCCAGACGCTCAAACCAGAATTTCCAATTCATAGTCCACGGTGGAGTCGACGGCGGGAGGAACCATGATGGAGAGACTAGAGTTCCGACCGACGGAGACGGAACCGAGGGAAGGGGAGCCCAAGGCGGAGGTGGAGCGCCGTAGAGCCGGGGTGACACTGAGTGTTCGGAGGGCCGTGATGGAGCCGATGGCTCTGGCGACCGAGGCGCAGGCGGGGATCCGGAAGGCCACGGTGGAGTTGGAGCGACGTCAAACAAAGGCAGTAGGTCAAAACACAGGAACAGACAGACTAGACTCAGGCTCAGGAATCGCTAGGCACGGAGCCGTAGCGAACAGACAGACAATCATCAACATACACAATACTTCGCAGTGAGTGTGTGTGAGAGCAACCTTTATAGTGCTCCAGATAGACAACAGGTGTGTGTGTATAATTAGTTCCAGGTGCGGGGCTTGTGGGAAATGTAGTCCATAATGAGAGCTGACTGATATCGTGACAACTGTTATTCATGCATATATGCTTTGTATTACCTCTGCAATTTGCATATAAACAAAATAAGTGTTCCCGCACCAGTTGCACCACCCAAAGCCAAAGGACGGTCCTGTCTAAAGTATGATTATTACAATAAGTAGATCCTGACACGTGTTGCCTTGAGGGATAGACTCATTTAAAGTAATGTAATTATCTGGTTTTAGCCAGGTTACTGTCAAACATAGCACATCTATGTTATGATCTGTGATCATTTACATTTCACTTACACTTTCCAGTGTTTCCCCTAGGTTTACAGCTTTTTGGAGGGGGGCAGACGGATGCCGACACAAACACTTAAAGGGGTAACACTTTATAATAACTTTCATTAATAAATCATTAACAAACATTATATAATGTTTAACTAATCATTACTTAAAGGGGTCATATGATGCTGCTAAAAAGAACATTATTTTGTGTATTTGGTTTTGATAGATGGTTTACAATGATTAAAAGTTTCATTAATAAATCATTAAAAAACATTATATAATGTTTAACTTCTCATTACTTAATACATATTCACATATCTAGAAATATGAGATAATGTGCTTGTTAATGTTAACTAATTAACTTATTAAACATTACCAAATGATTAACAGATCATTATTTAATGTAAATTAAAATGCTTACAAATGTCATTAATCTTTCAATTCATATGAATTTTTTTTTTTAAATCTTCAAATGATTTTGACAGATGGTTTACAGTGATTAAAAGCTTCATTAATAAATCGTTTACAAACATTATATAATGCTTAACGGATCATTAGTTAATGTTTACAAATGTCATTAAACTTTAAAAAAAATTTAATTTACAAATGATTTGAACAGAAATTATACAATATTTACAAGCTTATTTGTTAATGTACTTTTGAATGCTTACAAATGTCATTAAACTTCAGTTCACATATTAGCTAATGCTCATTTTTACATTTACAAATGTTGTGAAAATATAACTTAAATAGTAATTTTAAGCACTTCACAAACTATTCATGTTAATATTTTAATTAACTCATAATCACAGTCTGTAAAGGTCATATATTTGGTCTTTGTTGTGTAGACTTCTATTTGCACATCTTAAATCATTTATCAATTATTTGATAATGTTTTTGCAGTACTCAATCTAAAGTGGAAACTATTCATCAATTCTAAATGTTAACATTAAATAAACATTTACTAATCATTAGTACCTTTATGAGCTGTCATTTTGATGGCAAAAAGTGTCCCAAATGACCGGAATTCACCCTATTATCACATCTTTACAAATCATTTATTAATCATTTGTTCATGTTTTTGCAGTACCCAGTCTAAAGTGGAGACTATTGATCATTTGTAAATGTTTATAAACATTTACTAATTTTTTAGTATCTTTATTGGCTCTGAACGTTTGTGTAAAGGGTGGTTAGTTAAGTTTAGCTAAATGCTTGGTAAAGACATATCACACATTGTAATTTGGGTGCAAAACATGTTTTTATCACCTCAACACTTATATTAGTATACTATTGTGTATCATTAAACAGAATATTCCTTGAGTCATACATCATCAGGAGGGGGGAAAAAACAAATTTTCAAGAAAATACTTCATTTATCATTTATCAAAACAATGCAATATAAACAGATTGAATCGTGTTCTCTTATAGTAATCAAATTGACCCCTGTACACTGTTGACCCCTTACCCAACCTTAAACCTACCCATACCACCAAACCTGTCCCTAACCCTGCCCATATCACACCTCAATAGCTGCAAAGGTGTTTATTAACAAAGGTTGCATTAACAAAAGCTTTTAATAATTGTATAACATTTGTAAAAATAATTTGTAGATTTTAAAGATGTGCATGATCATATGAATTAGAAGTTTAATGACATTTGTAAGCATTTTAATTTACATGAAATGTTAATTATTAAGTAATGTTTATTTATTAGTAGACATTAACAACCACATTATTTCATGTTTCTATATATGTGAATATATATACTAATGATCCGTTAAGCATTACATAATGTTTGTTAATGATTTATTAATGAAAGTTATAAAGTGTTACCCTTAAAGGAATCATGGTGTTCCAGGGCTTGATGCTTACATTTTTCCCAAGAGCACATGTGCTCCTAAGTTGAAAAATTTAGGAGCGCATTAAAAAAATGTAGGGGCGCAATTTCAAATTATGTCTTTTAGCTTAAATAATGAGACAATTACAAGCACAATTATTTAATTTATCAGAATACAGAAAGTACAGGTTTTTAAATAATTTTGCTTCAGACTCTATTTAATAAGCTAATTATGTAATTATTTATTGTCCTATTAAATTGTATGTACATTAAGTATGTGATGGTATCAAATTTTCAAAATAGTCTATGAAACTTTTGTCACGGTATATGGTTTTTATCACAATAACCTTTATATTTTAGTAAGTAAAAAGAGGTAATTAACTAAAGAGGTAAATCTTTACTAAAGAAAGACTTTATATAAAGTAAACAAGTGTTTCAAGATTAGAGTGCAAAAGATCAACTTTCAAACGAACGGAAGAACAATAGGTAACACTTTACAATAAGGTCCCATTAGTTATCATAGTTAAAGCAGGTTAATATTAACTAACAATGTGCAATAGCTTATAGGTCATATTCTTTGTTAACTTTGATTAATAAAAATACAACTATTTATTGTTAGTTAATGTTAGCTACATTGAATAATATTAGCAGACGTAACTTTTGATTGTATAATGTATTATTAAAAGTTGAAATTAACATGAACTAAGATTAATAAATGCAGTCATTGTTATTTCATGTTAACTAATGTAGTTAACTAATGTTAATGGAACCTGTTAAGTGTTACTGAACAATGTCAATGTCAATTTTATTTATATAGCACTATTAAACACAACCGTGGGTTGACCAATGTGCTGCACAATAAAAACATTTCAATAAGACAATACAAAATAATTACTAAAAGAAACAGTACAGTAGAAAGTTCTCATTGATAAAACGCCAAGTCAAAAAGGTAGGTTTTCAACATGGATTTAAAAACAGATAGTGAAGGTGCAGATCTAATACAGTGGGGCAGAGCATTCCACAATCTAGGGGCAGCAACTGAGAAAGCGCGGTCACCCCTGCATTTAAGCTTCGACTTTGGGATGCATAATAATCTCTGGTTGGACGACCGGAGAGACAAGAGGGGCCGATGTTCAGTCAATAAATCAGATAAATAAGCAGGGGCCAAACCATTTAATGATTTAAACACTAAGAGAAGAATTTTAAAATTAACTCGATAGCACACAGGCAACCAGTGCAGAGAACGTAAAACTGGTGTAATATGATCCCGTTTTTTGGTACTCGTTAAAAGCCTTGCAGCTGCATTTTGAACTATCTGCAAGCGGGATAGGGCTGACTGACCAATCCCAAAATACAGCGAGTTGCAGTAGTCTAATCTAGATGTAATAAAAGCATGAATTACTTTTTCAAAATTTTTACTTGACAAAATAGGTTTTACTTTCGCTAGAAGTCTTCACATCAGACAGGCAAGACATAAGTGCTTCCAGACCATTTGAACTCTGTTTTAAGGGCAGATAGATTTGAGTGTCATCTGCATAGCAATGGAAAGACAGACCATGCTTCCTAAATATAGAACCCAATGGGAGCATGTACAACGAAAAAAGAATAGGAGCCAAAATGGATCCCTGGGGAACAATAATAACAAATCAGTCAATATAGATAGGTGTCACACTCCGAGCCAGAGACACAAGGTAAGGATGCAAACAGGAGGGTTTATTGACAATTCGGAGAACAAGTTGAAGACAGGTGAGTATGAGAAGATAGAGAGTTCTTGGGTTCTTAGCTCTGGGTAATTAGTTGGTATCCTTAGCAGGTATCCGGGGAGGATGAGAACGGGATTGGAGGAGAACAGGATCACTGGAGCTGCTAGGGGTAAGTAAACAACAGGTCAAACACAGGTTGACATTACCCCCTCCTCCAGGGGCGGCTCCTGACGCCCTCATGCTGCGACGAGGGTGGCCTCGACCTCGGGGTGCGGGACGATTAGGATGGGTGAAGTGGAACTCCTCCAGCAACGATGGGTCTAGTATATCATCCCGGGCCACCCAGGACCTCTCCTCCGGTCCGTATCCTTCCCAGTCGACTAGATATTCCAGTCGGCCGCCCCGTTGCCGCGAATCCAGAAGGTCCTTGACCTGGTAAACAGAGGGCTGGTCCAGGATTTCAGAAGGAGGAGGTACATCTGGGTCGGTGGGTCCTGTTGTGGAGGAAGAACAAAGTTTGAGGAGGGAAACGTGGAATGTGGGGTGAATTCAGAACCTGGGTGGAAGCTGGAGAAGGTAGGTGACTTCGTTAATCTGCCTCTGTATGGGGAACGGACCAATGTAGCGGGGACTCAGCTTCTTACAGGGCAGGCGGAGGCGCAGATCCCGGGTGGACAGCTAGACCTTCTCTCCAGGCTGGTAAGTAGGAGTAGAGGTGCCTTATGCCTCCACACTGCTCATTGGAGGTGGACGTGAGCCGAGTCCCACACTCTCTTGCTCGCCCGGAACCAGTAGTCCACAGCTGGAACCTCCAAGGGCTCTTCCGTCCATGGGAAGAGTGGGGGTTGGTAACCGACTATGTACTGAAAGGGGGGTCAGGGCGGTGGTGTTCTGTCGGAGGGAGATTTGTGCATATTCGGCTCAGGGGAGGAAATGGCTCCAGCTGTGCTGATCTTCGTGGCAGTATGACCGGAGGTAACGCCCGAGCTCCTGGATCCTTCGCTCAGTCTGGCCATTCGTCTGAGGATGGTACCTGGAGGACAAGCTCACGGTCACTCCCAGGAGTCGGAAGAAGGCTTTCCATACACGGGAGATGAACTGGGGACCCCGGTCTGAAACCACAACCTCCGGGATGCCGTAGTTTTTGAAAACATGGGTAAATAAGCACTCTGCAGTTTCTAGTGCTGTTAGCAGACATTTGAGGGGTATACATTTACAGGCCTTAGAGAAACGGTCGACTACTACAAGGATACAGGTGTTTCCGTCGGAGATGGGTAGGTCAGTCACAAAATCCACTCCTATGTGGGACCAGGGTCTCCGTGGT
>NW_015643174.1:138480-163921 GCF_001515625.1 Sinocyclocheilus rhinocerous | reverse complement strand
CTCAGCTTCTTACAGGGCAGGCGGAGGCGCAGATCCCGGGTGGACAGCTAGACCTTCTCTCCAGGCTGGTAAGTAGGAGTAGAGGTGCCTTATGCCTCCACACTGCTCATTGGAGGTGGACGTGAGCCGAGTCCCACACTCTCTTGCTCGCCCGGAACCAGTAGTCCACAGCTGGAACCTCCAAGGGCTCTTCCGTCCATGGGAAGAGCGGGGGTTGGTAACCCGAGTATGAACTGGAAGGGGGTTAGGCTGGTGGTGTTCTGTCGGAGGGAGTTTTGTGCATACTCGGCCCAGGGGAGGAAACGGCTCCAGCTGTGATGATCTTTGTGGCAGTATGACTTGGATCCTTCGCTCATTCTGGCCTTTCGTCTGAGGATGGTACCCTGAGGACAAGCTCACGGTCACACCCATGAGTCGAAAGAAGGCTTTCCATACACGGGAGATGAACTGGGGACCCTGGTCTGAGACCACATCTTTCGGGATGCCGTAGTTTCTGTAAACATGGGTAAATAAGCATTACGGGAAGATGACGAGGAGTTTGAGACATGGCACAGACTGAGCAGCTTCGGACGTACCTGGTGACATCCCAGGCCATACTGGGCCACTAGTACCAGGCTTGGAGTGATGGTGAACTGGAACCGAGTAAAGAACAATGCCCATCTGGCTTGACGTGGGTTGAGTCTTTTAGCATCTCTGAGATATTGCAGATTTTTATGGTCGGTGATGACAGTGAAAGGATGGTGGGCTCCCTCCAGCCAGTGACGCCACTTCTCCAGAGCTAATTTTATGGCGAGCAGTTCCTGGTTGCCGATGTCCGCTGGGGTCAGTTTTCTGGAAAAGTAAGCGCAAGGATGGAGGCTGGGAGACTCACCACAGCGCTGCGACAGCACGGCCCCGACTCCGGTGGTGGAGGCGTCCACTTCCACCACAAAGGGAGCGTGGGCATTGGGATGACGAAGGATGGGGGCCGTGCTGAAGGCCTCCCTGAGCTGTTCGAATGCTTTGTGGGCATTGGGGCTCCAGGACAGGGACTTGGGCCTTCCTCGGAGCAGGGAGGTAAAAGGAGCTGTGAGTATGCTGAAGTTCTTGATAAATCGTCGGTAGAAGTTTGCGAATCCAAGGAATCTTTGCAGGTCCTTAACAGTTTGAGGCTGCGGCCCCTCCTTGATGGCTGTTACCTTCCCCTGGTCCATCTGAATCCCATCCCGGCTGATGACGTAACCGAGGAACTGAACCGTGGAGCGATGGAATTCGCACTTCCTCAGTTTAAGGTAAAGGTGATGTTGTCGGAGCCTCTGGAGGACCTGCTTCACGTGGTGGCGATGTTCGGCCAGGTTCCGGGAATATATGAGGATATCATCGATATAGACTATCACGAAGCGATGAAGGAACTCCCGGAACACCTCGTTCATGAAGCCTTGGAAGACTGACGGTGAGTTAGCTAGGCCATACGGCATTACCCGATATTCATAGTGGTCTGCGGGATTTATGAATGCCGTCTTCCACTCGTCGCCTTCCCGGATATGAGTGAGGTTGTACGCGCTCGGCAGGTCCAACTTGGAGAAGATGCGGGCTCCACGGAGTTCCGCGAGGGCGGCTGGGACCAGGGGAAGTGGGTATGGCAGCTTTACCGTCTGGGAGTTCAGCGTGCGATAATCGATACACGGCCTCAAGCCCCCATCCTTCTTGCCCATGAAGAAGCTTGAAGCAGCTGGTGAGGTGGACGGTTGGATGAATCCCTGTTTGAGAGCCTTCTGGATGTAATCCTCCATGACCTCTGCGCTCCGGGATGGACTGAGGGTATACTCTACCCTTGGGGAGTTTCATCCCAGGCAGCAGGTCGATGGCACAGTCCCATGGCCGATGAGGTGGAAGGCGGGTGGCGGCCTGCTTACTAAAAACATCCTGGAACGCCACATAGTCAGATGGGACAGTGGGTGTCTCTTGAGGTTCCGGACTTTCGACTAGGGTGGAGGCAACTTGGGCTCAGACTAGATCCGTAGGCGGTTTGGGGATTGCCACGAGACTGCACGACTCGCTCCAGCGAGTCTCACAAAGCTCCCATCTGACCTCTGGAGAGTGGAGAGTGAGCCAGGGGCGTCCCAGGATGATATCGACGGTGGATCCCTCCAGTACCAGAAATGTGATGGTCTCCTCATGCAGACATCTGATCTTAAGCTTCATCGGCGGGGTTCGGTAGTTGACCCACCCACACCCTAACGGTTTTCCCTGAATGGTCTCGACTCAGAGCTCTTGGGCCTGATTGCGCGTCCAAAGAAGGGGTGTGAATCTTCAAAATATTAAATCATTGAAGTATGTCCGTCAATCACAAGCACAAACTTCTGTCTCCCACGTTAAGATGGCCTTGGTAAATGCCAGATCTGTGTCTAATAAGACTTTTATTTTGAATGACTTTTTTACTAGACACGAATTGGATTTCTTATTTTTAACTGAGACCTGGACTGGAGCGGGTGAGTCGTCCGTTTTTGGCGAACTTTGTCCTTCAAACTTGTTTTTTTAGCACTCCGAGATGTGTTGGAAAAGGAGGTGGAGTGGCTATGGTTTTCAGGAACTGGTTTAAATCTCGGACTGTCTCTGTTGGGAACTTTACCACTTTTGAATCTCAATGTGTTCTGATAGATTCTGCTACCACTCCGCTATTCTGTGTTTTGGTCTACAGGCCCCCAAAGCCAGATAAACATTTTATAAAAGAGTTTTCTGAATTTGTTTCTCATATTATCACATCATATGATCGTCTGTTAATTTTAGGTGATTTTAATATTCACGTTTGCTGTCCTGGAAAGCCCATGGTTGCTGAGTTTATCCATGTTTTAGATTCTTTTGGTTTTATTCAGCATGTTGATAAGGCTACACATGTACTTGGCCACACCCTGGACCTTATCATGTCTTATGGGTTTTCCATTGATAACATAAACATTGAAGATGCTTGCTTTTCAGATCATAAGCCCATTGTATTTAATGTCACCCTATCTAGCTTTTTAAGTACTATAAAAACTACAGGTTTTTATTCTCGTTGCATCAGCTCTCTCGCTGCTAATCAGTTTTCAGATATGTATCATAGTAATAAAGTGTCCACAGCAATTTCAGTTGCTGCTGAACATTCCTCAAGTCCAGATGATCTAATTTCTCTCTTTAACTCTTCTTGTTCAGATATCCTGGATTTTATAGCTCCCCTGAAATATAAATGTCCAAAATTTAAATCACAACCATGGCTGGATGACTCCACTCGTTCGCTTAGATAGATTTGTCGAAAAGCAGAGCGGCAATGGAAAAAAGATCATCTTACGGTCTCTGTTGACATTTTTAAAGAATCCCTGGAGAACTTTTCAGAAGGCAGCAAAAATAGCTAGAAACGCTGAATTTTAAATGTGCTCTATAAATAAAACTTACTTACTTACTTACTTACTGATGTTGGCGGGGTAGATGGAGGGGCTTAGGAGGTCTCATGATATGAAATTGCCCGAAGAGCCCGAGTCGACGAGGGCGGAGACTGAAACAGAACAATCGGCGGTGAGTAGTTGTACGAGGATTCAAACCCTGCCGGTAGGCACTGAGGAGAGCGGTTTCGTTCCAGCAATTAGTCGCCGCTAGCGTCCGAAATTGCAGGGTGTATTCGCTGGTGGTAGAAGAGCCTTGACGCAGCCGCAGGAGTTGGTCTGGGACGGATCGCATTCCTGTAGCTGAGTCAAACACTTCCTTGAAATGATTAGTGAAAGTATCATATGAGTTGATTATGGCACTATTGGCGTTCCATATTGCTCGTGCCCACAACAGTGCTCTGCCAGTTAGCAGGGAAATCAAGAAGGCTACCTTCGAGCGTTCCATGGAGAATTTCTGCGGCTGCATCTCGATAAACAGTGCCACTTGGAGAAGGAAGCCACCACACTCAGCTGCGCCACCAGCATAGCAAGCAGGAATGGCCATGGGACTTACAGAGGCAGATTGTGGGGTAGTGACTGGCGTGAGAGAGGCCCAGAGGGTGTTGACCAATTCCTCCAGTACCTCTGCGGGTATGGGAACCCGGGGGTCCATGGAGGTGTATGTCCTAGGTCCGGTCTTCTGTCACACTCTGAGCCAGAGACACAAGGTAAGGATGCAAACAGGAGGGTTTATTGACAATTCGGAGAGCAAGTTGAAGACAGGTGAGTATGAGAATATAGAGAGCTCTTGGGTTCTTAGCTCTGGGTAATTATTTGGTATCCTTAGCAGGTATCCGGGGAGGATGAGAATGGGATCGGAGGAGAACAGGATCACTGGCGCTTCTAGGGGTAAGTAAACAACTGGTCAAACACAGGTAGGAGTCAGGCTAAGTTCAAGCTGGTGAATGGTAGACCAGGCAGTGAGAGGAGTGCAGGGATATAGTGCGCTTAATGAGTCTCTGCAGGTGCGGGTGATCAGTACTCAGGTGATTGCGATCTGGTGTGTGTCGGGGCTGGTGACTGAGGTGACGTAGGTGACTGTGAGGGCAGAGACTCCCTGACAATAGGTTGTTTTAGGTTAGATTAAAAAAAATTAAAAATTTAGGTTTGAAAATAAATAGCTTATTAAGTCTTTAAGTATTAAACAGTTTCACAGGAACAGTTTCTTCCCTCATGCCATCCATCTCATGAACACTTGACAATAACTGTGGAACACACACTATTTATTCACTCATACACTTATTTATCTAACACACATACTCAGTCTACATTTCAATTTGCACATAATATACCTGTACATACAATTGTCGATTTGTATATTTTTTATTCCTTATTTTACTTGTTCTATTTTTTATTTTTTATTTATTTTTATTTTGTCTTATCTGTGTTTTTTTGTTCTGTCACTGTCATTCTGTTACACTGTGGAAGCTTCTGTCACGAAAACAAATTCCTCGTATGTGTAAACATACCTGGCAATAAAGCTCATTCTGACTCTGATTCTGATTAATTATTTGGTGCTATGGTGAAGACTAAAGCAAATATAAATATCTAAATGACTGTTTGAAAAATGTACACAGTTCAGAGAGTGGCACAGCTGCTTTGTTTACAAGGTTACCATGGTAACCGAATATGTGGCATGCCATAGATATGTATACGTGGCATGCTCTGGATGCCACCAGAATAGAATTAAAATGAACGCCGAATGTGCGTTTCCATTCAGCGCGTCTCCTTCACTCGTTCGGCCTTTCTTCTCATCTGTGCTCATTTAAATTAAATCTTTGCCTTTTTAAGTAAGGAATAATTGATGACGGGCCATTGAATTCTTAGAAAATAATGAAAAGCTTCTTAGAAAAACTCAGCTTCGCGTCGTGGCCGCATCACCACCTCGGGTGTGCATTATTTTCTAAGAATTCAACGGACAGAAGTCAATTATTCCACTTATATGGTTACCACACCTCAAGACATCGATAAGATGATATAGTATTTCAAGGCGTTTGTCCGGTTTTTGTACTTAAAACGCCATTGTGAGTAGGATTAATTTCTTCCGCATCTCATCCAATGCCTCCATTGCTAATTCCAAAACGTAATTTTAAACCTAGTAACAGAGGTTTGAAGCCGTTGATAGCAGACTAATGCAGCTAATAACTAAGTTATGAGAGAGACAGAAAGAGAGAGAGAGCGAGAGAGTGAGAGAGATTACCACAGTTGCCAAGTCCGCGTATTTTATGCAACTTTGGGCTTCTTTTTTTGTGAAGTCACGTTAAAATATCACGGGTTGCGGTTTTTTGGGCTTATTTTAAAAAATATGGTTGCTTGTTCGGAAAAGCTGACAAGCAACTTCGTTTCTTTACATTTATGGTCGCTGTTTTTTCAAAGTATTATTGACAATTGTCTACTCGCAGCTAAAAGCCAATCAGTGCAGTAATACATGTGCTGTAGCTTATTCGTCATTGCACATCGCACCCCCTCCTCCCCCTCATTTGGAGTAAAATCTTGTTTAACATTAGTAGATGTAAATAGACAAACAAGGCCACCAACAGAGATGTACAGAGATGGAGGAAACATGGGAGAAGGTGAATGGTGCAGGGGAGGAAAGGGACCTAATTTAATTTGTAAAATATTTTTATAGTGTATTAATCATTAAATCAATAAATATTTTATTAATTGAGCAGTAATAGGCTACTAGTAGATACATATGGTTTGTGTTTATTTTATTATAAGTATGTATATTAAAGCTCCCCCTTAGTGCTCTTGTCTTGTTTTATTCTCCTTTTCCATCTCCAAAACTATTCTGCTCACAGGTG
This sequence comes from Sinocyclocheilus rhinocerous, assembly GCF_001515625.1. Taxonomy (NCBI): domain Eukaryota; kingdom Metazoa; phylum Chordata; class Actinopteri; order Cypriniformes; family Cyprinidae; genus Sinocyclocheilus; species Sinocyclocheilus rhinocerous. Next base: position 157,677 of record NW_015643174.1, on the reverse strand, counting down.
ATCAGAGGATGTGTGTCCTCCCGCTTAATTTGATGATTTTTGTAAAATAACTTCTGTTTTTGCTCTTCAGACTCAGAGTGGTTTCAGTTTACTATGTTGCAGGCTCATTTATTGACAATAAACAATTGATAATAAATAGTATTAATGATAATAAATAGTATAATAATATTGGGCTTGTTTTTGAAGTTGCAGTTGCTTATTTATTTTGCGAGAGTGGGCAACACTTTAGATTACCTCTGTGAGTCTGTGTCTCTCTCAAAAGGGTTCGGCAGCAATGTCTCTACTAATAGTGAAACTTTAAGTTCATTTTCTTCACGAACAGCTCCGTTGTTACCTTGCTTGTGAGAAGTCATGTTGTTTTTAAGTTGTTAAACTATGTTACTGATAAAATCATTAGACCGTATGTTAGCGTGTGTGCAAACTGTATGTGCGTCTGTGAGGGAGAGAGAGTAGGAGAGATAGAGCATGTGCTTTCCATACATAATAAAATGTAATTTTGTGGCAAAAACATGGAATGATCTGTCATTTTAATCCTATTGTTTAATATATTTATTTGTTTGGCCAGTGTCGTTGTGGGTTCTGGTTCTTTTGCTTTTTTAGGCTGTAAGGACCTTTGAAATAACTCAGATCATTTGGCTAAGTGATATGGACATGTAATGCGGTCAAGACCTGCCTGGAACTATGTTTGCTGTGCGTTACATGTTGTCAGTACTTGCAGCTACAATATATACTTAAAATTTTAAATAGTAATTTTTCTGTTCTTTTAAAGGAGGACACAGTCACTTCACGGACCAAGCCCTGTCACCACATTTGGACCCAAAGCCTGCATGCTGAAGAATCCTAAAGCTGTCATGTGAGTCCTTTATTAACTATTTCTGTAGTCCATTTTACAATACAGTTGAACAAGTTAGAGTTTATAGTCCTTTTTTTCAGGCACTTTTTTCTAGCAAGATGTGGTGCAATCATGGGCTGGCTAATATCTATATTGATGTTTTAGTAAAAAGTTTTCTATTATTAAATAATAATTATAAGTAAAATAGACTGAAAAACTACATGGGGGTTTTTAACCTAAATATCTCCAAATTACAAGGGGGTAAAATGGCTCCAGAAAGATGGCAGCATCATAATGTTAATTTTACACAGAGATTGGTAGGTCTGTTAGTAAAATCTGTTCACTTTAGCAAACTTTGTTGCATTATGTGCTAATGGTGACCATTCAAAAATGGGGAAACAGCACTTTTAAAGTTTTTCTCTAAAGTTTGCATGCCAAGGATTTTAGATTCTAATTCTTAATAAACTTTTCTTTTGGAATCTTCATTTTCAAGGCCCTACATTGTTCAATCCCAGAGATATGGGGGTCTCAATGAGGCTCCGTTTTCAGATTGTTCAATATTACCCATTCCAGCACTTGAAAACCAAATGTTGGTCACTTTGTATACAGCTGATACTTAGTGTGTTTAAAGCAGAATGTCTGAAGAATAAGTAATGTTGAAACAAGGAATGCATCTGTTTCCCTATATCAAAACAATTGTATAGGACATACCTGTTTGAGTGTCATAAATATTCTTTTCCCAAAATTTGTGTGCCTATAACTCAAGATGTATTAAAGTTATCTTAAAACGTTACGCCAAATACACAAACACAGGTGCGCTGCGCATCCATAGATGAACTGAAAAACAGCACAGATCGCTTGACGGAGAGTGAAACACTGAAGCGCTCAGTCAGAGTGTTTGGCGAGTGCAAATATATCTGTGCTAAACTTGTACTCAGCCTCCAACTCACACTGGCGAGTAAAATCTAAGAATTTATTTGCCATTGGCTAATATTATACATCATTTAGTCGCCCAGAGTGAAGATTTAGTCGCATATGCGAGTGATTTACTCGCAATGTAGAGGGTTGTAATTTTTACAGCTTTTTGAAATTGCCACTTTTAGGGTATGAGCCAAAACGTGCCGTTTTTGTGTTTGTCCCTTTAAATGCAAATGAGCTGGTGCTCCCGCCTCCCTTTTCAGAAGAGGACGGAGCTACAAGAGCTCATGCTCCGGCATACCGGTGTTACGGTTTAACTGGTGGTGACCGTGTTACTGACTTCACATTGCTTTCAAATGCCATTATGAGCTCGACAATTTCAAGCGGTCGACTTCACATTGCTTTCAAATGCAATTTTTAACTACCACATTCCTATTTACGATCAATTTGGTAGCACGTGAAGGCAGCATCGTCCCTAGTTTGTGAGGCAGTCCGGCGTAAAATGATTAGCACAAACATATAGGACTTTTCCGTTTTTTTTCCGGGACATTTCCTTCGAAAATGAAATTTAACCACCGTGTCCTCAGAGGTCTATGAGACTCCTATGTTCATTGGGGGGATGCAGCTCTATGTCCAAATTGTCGTATCCTACCCATTTTCACACCAAATGTGGTTTTGTGTTTATCTAGTCATCACTGCTAACAATGCAAATAATAAGAGTAACCCAGGATTTAGGAATGTACAGTGTGACACATCAGATTATAAATGACCAGGATTAATTGTTAACTCTAGGTAAAGTATGAACAGTATGAAATACCCAGGATCCCATTTACCTGGGGTTTAGAATTGCCCAATGTTAATTATTTCAAGTGTGAGTGACCTTAAATGTTTGAGGTATTATCAGTGATTATGCCAAATATGCCCTTTAGCACTATGACTATGCTCACATTATATAACAATAAAAAAGAAAACAAAATTCAAATAATTAATCCAGGTTAGGCATCTCTTGGTTTATTGATGTGAATGCAATGTGTGGTAAAACAACCACTTTTCCCTATGAGGTGTGAGATTTGATTCAATCATGTTACAATACTATGTGTTTGAACTCTTGGTAGCTTCAGAAGCTGTTAAAATGAACAAAATCACTTCTTCCAAATATCCCTGAAACGGATTCAAATATAGAATCTTATGAATAGACTACTGAGAGAAAGATAATGTCCCTCAGCTTGACCATTTCAGTGCATTTTTAGCACTCTGACTGGTATGTTTTGTGCATATTGTTTTGATAGAGTGAAACAAGATGCATTCCTAGTTTCAACATTACTTATTCTTCAGACATTCTGCTTTAAATACAATAAGTATCAGCTGTATACAAAGTGACCAACATTTGCTTTTCAGCCACTAAAATAGGTAATATTCAACAATCAGAAAATGGAGCCTCATTGTGATGCCCCATATCTCTGGAACTGAATGATGTAGGGCCTTGCAAATAAATATTCCAAAAGAAAATTTTATTAAGAACTATAATCTAAAATCATATTGCAATATCTTTAATACTTCTTGAGTTATAGGCATGCAAAATTTGGAAAAAGAACATTTATGGCACTCAGACAGGTATGTTCAATGCAGTGTTCTGCTTTGACAGAAGTAAATGAGATACATTTCTAGTTTCAAAATTATTTGTTCTTCAGACATTCCTCTTTAAAAGAAAAGAAGTATCATATTTTTGCAAATTGACCCACATTTGGTTTTTGACCACTGAAAATATGTACATTTTAACAATTTACTCTTGGAGCCATATTGAAATTCCAATATCTCTGGAACCAAAACCATATGGGGCCTTAAAAATGAAGAAGCCAAAAGTAAAGTTTGTTAAGACCCAATATCTAAAAAGGCATTAAGATATCTTTAATACCTTTTGAGTTACAGGCATGCAAACTTTGGAGAAAAAAATTTAAAAGTGCTCTTTCCCCATTTTTGAATGGTCACCATTGGCACATAATGCAATAAAGATTGCTAAAGTCAACATATTTTACTAACAGACCTACTAAGCTCTGTGTAAAAATAGCATCATGATGCTGCCATCTTTCTTAAGACATTTTTAACCCGCTGCAATTTGGCTCTGAATCTCAGGTGAAAACTTCTCGAGTTACACATGTATCCATGGTTCCCTGAGAGAGAACGAGATGCTAAGGGGCACATTGGGGAACGAAATCCAACCACGCCGAGCCGAGGCGCATGCCTGTCAACCTGGTGGGGGAGCACCAAGGAAGCGACAGACGTACACCAAGCCTTTCCTCAGAAAGGGGCCATGCCACTGCGCCACAGGCCGCTACCGCTCACACAACCTGGCAGAAATGGGGAACCTGATTAGATCAAAGGGAACATCTCACCCAAGTTAAGAGCACAACTATCCTCAGATAGCTATGCTATGTGAGCCATATAAGCCTGGATACACAAGACCACTGAAGAGACTAAACTAGAAAGCCTCTAGAGGAGCTCAAAGATATCTACTTAAATCCCAGAGAAATAGCTGCTGAGCTAGAACACAGCTAACCTCAGATAGCTATGTCCTAAAGGTCTTATGAAGGCTTTTAGACCAGAATAACCATACACAGCTAGCCTAGATAGCCAGGCAAAACCTTCCTGCAAAGCTGCCCAGACCACAGAGAGTGGGCTATCTACTTATAACCCTAGCAGGGGAGATAGCACTGTCTAGGCAACAAGGGCTCAAGGAGACCGCTACTTCAAACCCTAAGCAGGGGAGCAATCACTGAGCTAGCACATAGCTACCCACAGATAGCTAGGTACCTAGGAAGGGGCTACCATAAGGGGGGCCGACTGAGACTACCCAGACAACAGAGAGTGGGCTATCTACTTACAACCCTAGCAGGGGAGATAGCGCTGTCTAGGCAAGGGCTCAAGAGACCGCTACTTAAAACCCTAGGCGGGGGAGCAATCACTGAGCTAGCACATAGCTACCCACAGATAGCTAGGCTCTAGGAAAGGGGATCACTCCAGGAGAGGGCTCACCACAACTGCCAGTAAGACACAGCTAGCCTCAGATAGCTGTATTCAAGTAAGCCCGTCCTGCCATAACTATGGCTGTAATATAACCACCCTCAGATGGCTATACTAAGGAGGCCCCCAATTCGGGCCATCAGTAAATGATTCGCTAAGAGCGAACACTTAAACATCATCAGTCCGAGATCAAAGCCTGATGTAAGCTGTGGCCAAAAACACTAGAGGGCTGGACACAGCTATCCTCGAATAGCAGTTCCCTCATATAAGGCTGAAGACAGGACAAAGACTTCAGCACTTACTTGAAAGAGCTTTGTGCCAAGGGCAACCCAAGCCAGGCTAGATCATAGCTGCCCTCAGACCTATGCTCAGCTTGAGCTGGAGCATAACCATCTGCAGACAGCTATACTTAAAACCCTGAAGAGGGGGAGCAGTGTACTCAGCCCAAACCCACTAGGCGGGATTCAGAGGGACCGCCCACTTAAAAATAACCAGAAGCCTGGTTTGGCGTTGTTTCTCACGTGCTTCATACACCGGTCATGCAGGCTGCATTTCCCAATGTGCACCGTAGGGGGCGTAGCGTGGAGTTCCCTAGAAGGGTAATTGCCATTTTGACCCCCCTCTACAAAATAGTGGATTACTTAGTAAATATTCATCCCTGAAATTTAATATTTGGGCTATCATCACTATGCATGTTTATCTTTCTTCAGAAAAAATATTAGCAAAATCAAAAATTTGAGCCTGGGGAAATTTCTGAAATTTGTTTGATTTGACACGGAATGACCCTGTTATCTTTTTTACTGTTACTTTAATAAATTGCCATGGCAGCACCGTTCAAGATATCCAAAATCCGTTCACAATTTAGCATCGTCAGTATCTTGGCATCATCTTGACAAAGTTTGGTGTGAATTGCTTGATTTCCTTGGAAGAAGTATTCAAAATTCCACAGCCTGATTTTTCCAAAAATCCATTCAAAACAAACAAAAACAATTTCCTGTTGGTCGTAGCTAATGGCTGTAAATTAGAAAGTTGTCCGGCTTTATGAGAATAATATATGTACAGATTTTGGTGACAGTAGCAAAAACTAACCCCCCAACTTTTGTCAAAAGGTGTCACTATAGAGCGCCTGCTCCATGCCCGTTTATGAGCTTTTGCCAGTGTCTAAATATCATCAATACTGATGTGTGTGTTGAGTTTCATGAAATTCTAAGCATGTTAAGTGCCTCAAAATCACTGGAAAAGAATATTCAAGTTTGACAGGTTGCCATGGCAACAGTATTTTAGATATCAAGAATCCCTTCACAGTTTTACATCAGCTGTGTTTTGACATTATTCTGATGAAGTTTGAAGCAAATCAAATAAAAATAAGAGGCTGATTTCACAGCATTTTGAAAATAACACACTTCCTGCTGCCAGTTGGTGGCGCTATAACTTTGACTCCTAAAAGTCACATCTATGTGATCAGCATCATAGAACGAACAATCTGCTGAAGTTTCATCAAAATCAGACAATGTGTGCAACAGTTATTAGACACTTCCTGTTTTTCATTTCTCGCCATAAATTTGTCTCCTCGCCATGGCCAAACCGTTCGATATATCAAAAATCCCTTGGCAATTTAGCATTCCCAATGTCTTGAGGTCATGCTGATCGAGTTTGGTGGAGATCGGTTGGAAATCTTACGAGAAGTATATCAAATTCCAGAGCATGCGCTTTTTACACAGCCCTGAATAGCCATATATATATATATTACGTGTTTTATAGTACAGTAACCTCTTAAATATAAAACAATCAGGGAAAATGGATTTCTCAATTGAGTTCTTAATTACCATGCAAAACGAAATAAGAGCTTATTTTTTGTCACCCAGTAAACTTAAATGTTTAAAAAAACATGCTATATAGACAAACATGTTTGTTCATATCTGTGCATTCAGGCATATTCAAGATCCAGCCAGTCAGAGATTGACATGGAACAAGCCACCCAAAAGTGTCCTTATTATAAAGAAAATCAGAGACACCAGTCTGCTACAGCCTTTCAAAGAACTCTGCATTTTTCTGACACAGGTGAGATCACCACAAAATATTACACAAGAACAAAGAAATGCAGATGTGGTCATTAAGAATGTGTGTCAAAGGTAAAAGGATCCGAAGATCAGGACCACCTGGCATGCTTTGGCACAGGAATGTTTATTCTTAGTCATGTCATGTACTGAAGCTGATGATCTATTGGTCAGCGAATCTGTAAACCTGTAAACCTTGCATTTCAACAAACATCAGAGTACATTAAATGTTGGCAAACTATATTAAGTTCATTATTTGGTATACTGTACAAATGCCAAATTCAGTCAGTAATGGTATTTTTACATGTGTAAATTGATAGATCAATGTAGTGCTTAGATTTATTATTTGCTCCACTTTTGTAATGAGTTGTTATCTTGTCAGATTTACACTGTTCCCAGTTTAGTTTTTTGTCTTTGTTCTTTTCTTACCATGGTTTTTTTATTTGCCCTCCTGTGTCACACCTGTGTTTAGTTAATTACCTTGTTTAGTCTCTTGTATTTCTCTCTTTATATATAGCCCTCTTTTTGAGTTGTTCTTGGTCCAATATTGTTTTTACAAAGTGGTTGTTGAAGACACGTTAGCACCCACAGCCAGTGGTGGAAAGAGTACTGAAAATTTGTACTTAAGTACAAGTACTGCTACATTGATGAAATAATACTCAATTACAAGTAAAAGTACTGGTGCTAAAACAGTACTTAAGTTGAAAGTACAAAGTACTCTTCTCAAAAACTACTCAGAGTACTAGTTACTAGTTACTTTTTAGTCAGAGATATTTAATGAATCACCAATAAATATTCACTCAAATCAAAGATCTATGTAGAAAATAGCTACTTTCAACAAAACACACTTTTATCTTATTGAAGTACATTCGTGAATTAGTGATCCCGATACTGGAATTTCTAACTTAAATACAATACCTTGAAAAATATCAATATAAAAGCCTATATGAACCGGAAGTTGCAACTGACTTCAGTGTTGTGACGTATTTCAAAGTGAAATGGAATAATTTTATTTTGGCTTTTATTTACATACAAAGATTGAGCAATTACCATTACAATAATCTCAAATAAATGTTTGCTTATTCTGTGTATTTGTGTCTTTACAATAGAGTAACGTTTTTGCAATAGCTTACAGCACAATGGAGGCTTGATTTCAAACTGAATTGAATTTACAAAAACGACAACAGTCAGAGTAAACAGTCAGTAATAAAATAGTAAATAAAACAAATGACCTCAATTCAGTTGAGGTATTTAAAATATGACACTGAATTTTTGTACGCAGTGTTTTAAGTTTTTATGTTTTTATATTTATTTAGATAAATGGAACATCAGATGGCTTTGACCTGTAATGTCTGTACAATGTAGTGATGCAGTTAGACTAGGATATTTATATGAACAAATCATACAAATACCCCATTCCGAAACATTTACTGTACAGTGCATCCGGAAAGTATTCACAGTGCTTCACTTTTTCCACATTTTGTTATGTTACAGCCTTATTCCAAAATGGATTAAATTCATTATTTTCCTCAAAATTCTACAAACAATACCCCATAATGACAACGTGAAAGAAGTTTATTTGAAATCTTTGCAAATTTATTAACTATAAAAAACAGGGGAAAAATCACATGTACATAAGTACTCACAGCCTTTGCCATGACACTCAAAATTGAGCTCAGGTGCATCCTGTTTTTACTGATCATCCTTGAGATGTTTCTACAACTTGATTGGAGTCCACCTGTGGTAAATTCAGTTGATTGGACATGATTTGGAAAGGCACACACCTGTCTATACAAAGTCCTAGAGTTAACAGTGCATGTCAGAGCACAAACCAAGTCATGAAGTCCAAGGAATTGTCTGTAGACCTCCGAGACAGGATTGTATCGAGGCACAGATCTTGGGAAGGATACAGAATAATTTCTACAGCATTGAAAGTCCCAATGAGCACAGTGGCCTCCATCATCTGTAAATGGAAGAAGTTTGGAACCACCAGGACTCTTCCTAGAGTGGGCCGCCCGGCCAAACTGAGCGATCCAAGGAGAATTAGGGCCTTAGTCAGGGAGGTGACCAAGAACCCAATGGTCACTCTGACAGAGCTCCAGCATTTCTCTGTGGAGAGAGGAGAACCTGGAGGAAACCAGGCACCGCTCATCACCTGGCCAATACCATCCCTACAGTGAAGCATGGTGGTGGCAGCATCATGCTGTGGGGATGTTTTTCAGCAGCAGGGACTGGGAGACTAGTCAGGATCAAGAAAAAGATGAATGCAGCAATGTACAGAGACATCCTTGATGAAAACCTGCTCCAGAGCACTCTGGACCTCAGACTGGGGCAAAGGTTAATCTTCAACAGGACAATGACTCTAAGCACACAGCCAAGATAACAAAGGAGTGGCTATGGGACAACTCTGTGAATGTCCTTAAGTGGCCCATGCCAGAGCCCAGACTTGAACCTGATTGAACATCTCTGGAGAGATCTGAAAATGGCTGTGCACCGACACTCCCCATCCAACCTGATGGAGCTTGAGAGGTCCTGCAAAGAAGAATGGGAGAAACTGCCCAAAAATAGTTGTGCCAAGCATGTAGCATACTCAAACAGACTTGAGGCTGTAATTGGTGCCAAATAGGGTTGGGTATCGTTTGAATTTTATCAATTCCGATTCTGCTTATCTATTCCGATTCTTTTCGATTCCCAGTTTCGATTCCAATGTGTTTAAATAATGATATCAAACGTTTATCCTGTGTCTCTTTTTTGCAAACCATTTATTGGAGCTGAATACCATGAACAAAAATCAACAGGCTGCATAAAAACTGGACTCTTTAAGAGCTGTTTGTGTGCAAAAATAGAACTGCATGATTCTGGATAAATGTAGGGTTTTTTTCCCGTTTTTTTTCCCCAATGGAAGTTCTCTCATGATTCTGAAGAAAAAACATTAGACAACTAAACAAAATCACATGTCATTTATGAATAATTGATTCAATGACTCACTCAAGATGTACTTGTTTCATTACTGGATGAATCAGCGTTCTTGAACGAATCTCTTGTATGATTCAAAGACGAATACATTTTAACAGCCCCTTTTCACCACCTACTGGCGTGACAATGTAATCGACAAATCTTCATTTGAAGTGCAAGTGATCACAACATTGATCGCACACGTCAAAGGTTGAGGAATGAAACAGACGAATCATTGTAATTTAGGAATAGAATCACGTTGGTGTTTGAATCGTGTTCGCGATCTTTAACGATCTATTAAATTAAAGTGCTTTGTCATGTTGGTGGTGACACCTCTCTTGCAACATGTTTAGCTATCACAGATATTATACTTAGCTTTTTTGGCTTCTGATCGCAAATGTAGCCAAAATTTGTAGCGCTTAGATTAGCGAGCAAGGTCCTGGCTGACCGCTAGGTCCGGTCCTCACAGATGAAGAAAAAAAAAACGCATAGGAATCGATAGGCGGAATCGAAATTTTATCGATTCCTGACCTTAAGTATCCGATTCTGGAATCGGAATCGATTTTCAATTCCCAACCCTAGTGCCAAAGCTGCTTCAGCAAAGTATTGAGCAAATGCTGTGAATACCTATGTACATGTGATTTTTTTTAAATAAATTTGCAAAGATTTCAAACAAAATTCTTTCACTTTGTCATTATGGGGTATTGTTTGTAGAATTTTGAGGAAAATAATGAATTTAATCCATTTTGGAATAAGGCTGTAATATAACAAAATGTGGAAAAAGTGAAGCGCTGTGAATACTTTCCGGATGCACTGTATAACATACATTTACATTGTAAATAAATTAAAGATCCATCTTTGATTGTTGAAAGACTTCCTGGTGCATTTCACTTACAGCCAATAAAATTTCCTGGAGCATTTTCATCGGTCACGTGTGGATCTATTCTGAATGGTTAATAACTTTTGACAATGTTTAATCCAGGAACAAAGAGAATTAATTTCTACTGCAAGAGCACGTAGATCATCATTGTGCAGTATCTGAGTGAGAAGACAGGCTGCTCATTTGTATAGGCCTATTTTAGAGCTCGCATCCAGTTATCTGCGATTACATGATTACAGCGATTACATATTACTGTCCTCTCGTGTTACAATAATGTGCTTGTGACATTTGTGGGAATGATTAAAATAATGCAGAATACCTGCAATCCCGCACAGACTTTCATACTCTGTAATTGAAACAAATGAGTGACAGGAGGCGGGTGTTTGTCAAAAAGGAGAGAGCGCGACGCAGCTGGTATCTATAGATTTTGAGGAAAATGAGTATTGGAACCATGTCAGATATTTCAGTATTGATATGTATCAAAATATATACTTTATATTTATGATATCACTACCATGAAGATTTTTTCTCCAAACATTCAGTCTGAGCTCCTTCTCTGTGTGATCAGCTATCACTGTCATGGTCAGCTCTTCAAACCTGCTGCAGCTGTGTTTTTTCCCAGTTCACATATCGGGGCTTGTATTGGCCCGTTTGCGTTCAGATATCTTTATTGGCTACCGAAATGGCTGCCAAAGTTTTGAATATTAATTCAAATTGTAGGCCTACTCGGTAACAAATTATGATTTAAAAGGAACAAAGTAGGTTATGCACCTGCAGCCATGCCCCCACACAGAGCACAAACCAGAGCCCATCGCTGACCCAAAGCTGAATCTAATGCCCGCCATGGACTCTGTGCCCTCAACGATCAATTCAAGTCACCTTTATTTTTATAGCGCTTTATAAAATACTGTCACAGCAGCTTTACAGTGTCAAACAGGAAAATAGTTTGTCAATAATGCAAGAGGACATTAACAAAGAGTCATTTTTCAAGCTAAAGTTTGACATTGAAGATTAAGTGGTCATCATCCATTTCAGCTCTCTTCCAACAGTGTCTGTGCAATCAGTCAAGTGTCCCCAACTAAGCAAGCCAAAGGCGACGCCTTTGCCAAATGGCCCCTCTCTGTCCACAATAGTGGACAAAGGTTTGCTACATTTTGATTGGATCTTGGTTGACTAACATAAGCAAACTGTCCAACGCCATCAGATAAAGATGCCAGGACAACAGCCAGACACCTCTTATGGCGCTTTTCCACTGCGTGGTACGACTCAGCTCGGTACGGCTCAGTACGGCACGGCATGGTTCAGCTCGGCACGGTTTGCGTTTCCACTGCAATTCAGTACCGCTTTAGAGTGGGCGGGATTATTCACATGTCTTTATAGTTGTGCCGCCTCTACTACCACTTCAAGGTCTTCGCAGGGGATCTGTCTCGGGGGCAGGGGTGCCATAAGGGGGGTAATGTTAGGACGATTATAAGGGCCCGACGATGGAGGGGGGCCCCCTGAGGGAGAAACGCGATTTCTACAGGATATCTAAAATATAAAAATAAGGAGAAGCCTAAAACAGGCCCGAGGCCCGGCCCGCGTATAAACTATGACGTGAAAATTGGCCCGAAAAAAGTCGGGGCCCGTCGGGCCTGGACTGAAATGCTGCCCCCCCACCCGGGGACCCGAGTTAATATGCTGTCCAGGGGGCCCAGAAACCGTAGCGGCGCCCCACTACATCTAGTTGACGTGCATCTAGTTGACGTCAGCGTTGCTCCGTCACTTGTTTTCACTAGGTCATGAAGTCTGGCATCCCACAGAACGAGCTCCCTGTCTGTGTACCGCAAAAGTTTAAAGAGAAAAAGGCATGGTTTAACGTGATCTGATGAGGCCTTTGTATAGATGTGATGTGCTCGCTCCACTTCAATCTCTCTACCTGCCAGAGAAGGGAGCCACACAGGTAGCAAGATCTGATGAGGCCTTTGTATAGATGTGATGTGCTCGCTCCACTTCAATCTCTCTACCTGCCAGAGAAGGGAACCCACACAGGTAGCATTCTAAAAAAAAAAAAAACATAAAAATTCCATCAGTGAGGGAACTTTCTTTTGTTCCCTCATCTCACCTATAAGAAAATCGAGTTTAGAGCATAGCGACTGGACAACTGAGATCTGAGAGGCAAACTCACTTCGCATCGCTGTCAGTTTGAATCTTAATATGCCCTCAAAGCTTGCTACAGCGATCGGCATTTTGTCATCCATCCGTGGTTGTTGTCTTGGAATTTTTTCTTAATCGGAGAAGATGACGGTGATAAATCCTGCAATTTCCGATTGTGTGCCATCTGGTAAAGTAAAATTATCGAAGAAAACTTAAAATAAAACCAAAAGAACGGCAAAAAGGGACCAGGTGTCCAGAGCTCTACTCGAGTGTGACTAGGTCCATGAGCACATCATGTGATTCCTCAAAATGAATTTTTTTTTACTAACCACGCATAAACGTTGTTTTCTCAAAAACACAAACATGTACATTCATGCTGTTCACATATTATTGTAGCCCAGTTAGTGCTGAATACAGTGTAATCAGACTTTAGACATGAATATGTTTTTAAGATACTGAAAAAAGCACAAATGTCAGGGCATTTCAAAACTTCTCCAGGGCCCCAAAACCCCCTCAGACCCCAGAGGGTTAAATATGGGATCAAAGTATTGACATAAAGTAAATAAACCCATGTGTTAGAAGACTCAAAATGTTCCCATTCAAAATAATCCACTTTTTTTATTGTTTTTGTCATTTATATATCGTTTTATCGTATTTTATTTTATGGCATAAATTACACTGTACTGTACTGTGCTGTACAGTAAAAAGTAAGCACACTTCAAGCACTGCCGTCACTAATATATTACTGTAACAGTAGTCAAATAGCTGGAGGTCTTAAGCATGTATATGATAAATAATTAGTTGAGATTAAATGTTAAAATTTTATATTATCATAACCAGTAATATTTTTATGTTCATTTAAAAGTTAAATTGTCACAATTCCAGCCTTACAATGGTGTTTGAGAGGAACTAAAACTACAGTCCTCTAAAACTACATTTCGACAGAGAGAACCTTTGCTTTCTTTGAAAATGCTTTTATTAAACGGGTCATATGATGCAATTTCAATTTTTCCTTTCTCTTTGAAGTGTTACGAGCTCTTGGTGCATAAAGAAGATCTGTAAAGTTGCAAAGACTAAAGTCTCAAATCCAAAGAGATATTCTTTATAAAAGTTAAGAGTCAACCACGCCTACCTAAAACGGCTCAATCTAACACGCCCCCACATGTCTACGTCACGATGTGGGAAGATTTGCATAACGCCGCCCAAATGTTCACGCAAAGAAAGAAGGCGTAACTTTTATTCTCGCTGTAGTATTGTTGCTGCCGCCATGTCGTGAAGATGCTGTGTTTCGTTGTGAAAGCGAAAATACTTTGTTTTGCCTTCCAAAAGAGGACGATATCCGTTTCGTCATGCCTAGAGCTGATCCGTGCTGGTCGCTGAGGAAAGTACAAATCTCCTTTGATTAAACAAGTTAAATTGGAATTCCCCCTCCTGTTTCTCTTACCGGAAACACACACCACCATCTTGGCTGCACTACACCTGAACCCACTGAGCGTCCCATACGCTCGTATAACTAGCTTTCTATTTTTTCTATTCTATCTACTTGTTTTTCTTTGTTTGTGTGTGTGTGTATATGTGTGTGTGTGTGTAATATATATATATATATATATACACCTTGCTACGTGTACGGCGTTAGGCTAACTGAGACTTGTCATTTGCACTTATATATTGTTGCTCTTTTGTTAGTTTTGACTGCTTATATTGTCCTCATTTGTAAGTCGCTTTGGATAAAAGCGTCTGCTAAATGACTAAATGTAATGTAAATATAATTACACCAAATACACAAAATAATGTTCTTTTTAGCAACATCATATGACCCCTTTAAAGTGTTCTTCAATTCAAAACCTCAGTTTAATGATATTAAAGCATAATGTTTCATGAGTTCTGTTCATATTTGCTCTTTGTTGACATTGACATTCAGAACATTGTCTTGTTCTCTGCTTTAATGGCTTTCAGCAAAAAAATATGATTGTCTACGTGGAGAGGAAAGTCATTGAAGATCCAGCCATTGCTAATGAGAGCTTTGTCTCCATCAAGAAGAACATTTGCACTTTTAGAGAAGGTGAGGCATTATCCAAAAAGCACTTTATTATACCTCATGTAGTTTGTGTGGTTGTGTGTGTATTAGGGATGTAACGATATTATCAATATTGTGGTATCGCGATAGCAAAACTGTCTCAAAATGATTGTGGTCACATGACAATATGAAACGAGGTCTTCCGGGCAAAAAGTGTAGATTTTTTAAATATACTTAAACTTTTTATTCTAACATAAAAGGTCTTTAAAGTTGTGTTTTGGGCCATTATGCTTTGGCACAGTATCTGTCAAACAAACTAAAACCGAAAGCACAATATGGCTTAATTCCTTCATCAAGTCTGTTTTCGCTGTTTTCGTTTTCAAAGCACTTCGTTCACACGATCACCTTGTGATCCAGTGTTTTCCGTGCCTCAGAACGGCTCAGTTCACAGTGAATGCAGTGAACTCGTTTATTGCATGTGCTGTGAGTTTAGCGCATGTTTGGGAACGCAACGGCCATCAGTTATGCTTTATTTTCACTTTTGCATAATTCCCAACATTTTAATGGGCAAATGATTCCAGCATTTCACTAGATTTGTAGTGAGACAAATTTTTGTAAGCCAGTTTTCACTGAAGCTGGAGTTTTCTGTCAAAATAAAAGCTGTCTTAAATAAAAGTGCAGTATGAATTGCTAACAGCTAGCTGTTTCAATGGGTTACGTTACTGCAGTCCAAATTCAAAATATCTCTTTCAAGTGTAGAAATTAGGAAATAAGTATTGTAATTTCCCTACTGTAGTGTAAAGCAAAAATAATATACCTATGAAATATTCATTTTAATTTATTTTACAGTGCAACTGTTTTACAATATATGTCTATTACTGTCATAGGAATAACAATAATATACAATTATTATTATTATTATATTCAAATTTGTTTGGCTTCTAAAACACCAGTGTGAATGTAATTTAGACTGAGACAGTATAACAGCTAAAAAGAGGGTTGAGTACTCTTTAAAGTTCAGGTACAAGTCAATTCACTGACTTAAAGGGTTAGTTCACCCAAAAATGAAAATTAGCCCATAAATTACTCACCCTCAAGTCATCCTAGGTATATATGACTTTCTTCTTTCAGTTTTTTTACAAAAACGCATCGATTCGCTACAGGAGGCCTTTGTTCAACCCCTGGAGCCGTGTGAGACTTTTTTTTTTTATGGATGGGCGCTTTTTATTTAACTGCGTTTGGACTGATGCATGCAACACCCGCTGAGTGCCATGAAACAGCTTGAAAGATCAAAGACAATTTTTAATATAACACCAAATGGATTCGTCTGAAAGAAGAAAGTCATATACACCTAGGATGACTTGAGGGTGAGTAATTTATGGACTAATTTTCATTTTTGGATGAACTAACCCTTTAAGTTTTCTTAGGAACATGGGTTGGGGCTATTAGTTTCGAACTCTCAAAGTGTATTAGATAGAAAAATTTAACTTTAAAATGTTCAAAAAAAAAATTTTTCTCCAAGTCTTCATTTGTCTTTTTTTTATATCGCAACAAATATCATATCTTGGATTTCTTATCGAGATATTATCGTATCGTGAGATTTTGATATCGTTACATCCCTAGTGTGTATGCTTCAACATGCATAGATATATTTTGTTGACATTGATAAAGGAAAAATTTGAATACTACAAAACTGTGTAATGTGTTTACAGAAATAGTTGGCTACACTTTAAAAATTGTTTACATGACGATGATGTACTAAAAATAGAAAAAATTTTCCTTTGTATTTTTGACATCTTTCAAAAACGTACACTTTGAAACCCTTTTTTTTTTTTTTTTCAAATGTTTGCTTTTTCAGGCCCCCAAATTGCCATTGTCATGTACATGAACTGACAAAACATATAACAGGCTTTCCATTTTTAGTTGAAATCGGTGTTGTGCAAATGCCCCCTCTTATGGCGCTTTTCCACTGCATGGTACGGCACGGTACGGCTTGGTACGGTTCACTTTTGGGGGGTTTTCCACTGGGTACAGTACCTGGTACCTGGTACTTTTTTTAGTACCACTTCGGTTGGGGGGAAAAGCGCCATTAGTTGCTAACTGCTAACTACATGTGCAGTATTTAAGGAAAACTATTGCAGTGACTATAAAAACTGCTTAGGACTTAGAAACTTTAACCAGTGTTCCTAAGTTAAGATAAAATGTGTAAAACTGATATGCAACCTGTTGACATGTTTCATAGATTATGATGATATTTCCAATTGTGTCGACTTCATCATTTGTTTGGGAGGAGATGGGACTTTGCTGTATGCTTCTTCTCTCTTCCAGGTTTGAAAATATTTTATAAACTGTTATAATAATGACAGAATAATTAAAATATAAGTGCACTGTCAAAGAAATAGAAATAACATTAAAAAATGTGTTTTGTTACATTTTTGAAGTATTATTGTGCCCTGTTCACACTCACACTGATTTTATTTCTGGAGGTTTTAACTTTAACTAACCACTAACTTTATTGGTGGGCTGCATTACTAGACTTAGGTCTTGAAAATGTGGTTGGTGAGGGTGGGTGTGGTAAACTTGCTCTCATGTGCACTTGAGTGTGTGTGTGTCCTCTGAAAAATTCTTGTTGCTTGCAGATTGTAAACAGAGAGGTTGAACTATGTATTCTGATATGTCAAAATAGATCTGTGCATTAGTAGGAATGCAAGCTGTTAGACCTTCCACTGTCATGTCATTAATCAAACTGCAAAAAAAAAATGCTCGCTTCTGTTCTAGAAAGCTTTGAATCATAATTGAATCGCTGACAAACAATTGCGTGCATATTGGCAAGTAGACAATTGACAATGATATTTGTTTGCTCAAGTATGCGTGTAACACAATATAACCAAACCCAAAACTACTCTAGCCTATTACTCTTTTTACTTAATATCCCTTTGGATTTTTAGTGCTTAATAACCTTTTCTTTTAGTATCTTAATTGTTAAGACTATATATGGCTCATTTCCAGAGATATGGGAATTTCAATGTGGCCCCATGAATAAGTTTTTTAATTGTACATATTTTCTGTGGTCAAGAACCAAATGTGGGTCAACGTTGCATTCATCTGAAATATTTAAAGAAGAATATCTGAAAAATAAATCATGTTGAAACTAGAAATGTATCATTTTGCCCTCTATCAAAGCAGTTGTATAGAACATATTTCATCAGTCATCATCAAAACTTTATTAAGGACACACATGGTCCAAAAAACACAGACAATAAAGCGAGCAAAATAAACAAACAACTAATAGTTAAAAGACAGACAGAATCTACAACATCAAATATTTACATAAAGACTAAAACGCCAGTGGTTCCACATGCTGGAGAAAAATCTGACTGAACAAAGTGCTGGGTTCGTCAGTGTTGAAATTATACTGTTTGCAGAGTCTGATAACTTACACATACACTTGTACATCAAATTACGCAACACAGCAGAGCAGGTTGGCACACCAACACTAACAAACATTTGGCTTGCACTGCTCCATCGTGGAACCCTAAGCAGCAGCCTCAATCCATCGTTATATGCTACACTGAGTTTCTGCATGCTACACCGCCACAAATGGGCAGTATACATAGGGGTACAAAATGCTTTAAAAAGTGTAGTCTTAACAGATCCTGAGCACATACTAAATTTGCGCATCAGCATATTAACTTGAGCGTCTGTAAATGTCTCTATCATCAAACAAGGCATCAGTTATATAATGTCCTAAGTATTTAACCTCCTTGCATACTTTAAGGACAGCACCAGACAGAGAAAAGTCAGGAAATGAAAGTTTCCTGTCCTCCCTACTCCTAATAATCATAATATTACTCTTCTTTGCATTATATTTAATATCAAAATCTAAGCCATATTGAGAGCAAACCATCAATAACTGTTGAAGGCCTGCACTATATGGACAAAAAATCACCAAATCGTCCGCATACATCGTGGTTGATGATAGTGTTACCAACAATACAACCTGTTCCACAGCTGTTTAGCAGCTTCGATAAATCGTCCATATAAACATTAAATAGAAAGGGAGACTAAATGCTTCCCTGTCTAACTCCATTACCTACATTGAATGGAGCAGACACAGAATTACCCCATTTCACATGCATTGACTGATGAGCATACCAAAAGGCCAGAATTCTTACTAAAAATTTAGGAACTCCTCTATTGCATAACTTGCTAAATAGTTTTTTCATTTACATTTACATTTAATCATTTAGCAGACACTTTCATCCAAAGTGACATACAAATGAGAACAATAGAAGCAATCAGACCAACGAGAGAGCAACAGTATACAAGTGCTGTGACAAGTCTCAGTTAGTCTAGCACAGTACACATACTAGCTAGTTTA
>NW_015643174.1:130781-137946 GCF_001515625.1 Sinocyclocheilus rhinocerous | reverse complement strand
AATAGAACAGAATAGGTAAGTGCTAGTATTAGTTGGTCAGGTGCTGGCGAAAAAGATGGGTCTTTAGACATTTTTTGAAAATGACCAAAGACTCAGCTGTTCGATCGTGTAAATAATTTTCATGATGGTTGTTTTGATTGTGTAAATAATTTTCATGATTTACATGATCAAAGGCTTTAGAAGCATCAATAAAACACACAAACATTGTAGAATTGTGCCTGTTATACAAATCTAAAATCTCCTTTAAAGCAAAAATACACATATCTGTGCCATGTTTAGGTTTAAAACCAAACTGGTTATCAGAGGTCAGGACAAACAGCTCCAACTTATTTAATAAAGTCCTCTCAAGGACTTTGGATAGAATGCTGGCCAAAGCTATTGGTTGATAATTGTCCATGCTATTTATTTTGCCAGCTTTATCTTTAATAATAGGCACCGATATAACAGACAAGATAGAATTGGGTAAAATACCATGTACTAAAAACCCAGTAAAACAAATAGCAAGCAGAGGACAAAGTTTCCTACTCGCAAACTTCAGATGTTCAGCAGATATCTTATCCATACCACATGCCTTATTATCTTTTAACATCATAACTGCATCATAGACTTTGTGAGGAGAAACAGTCGCATCTTCATTATTATCAATATTGCCCATCACAAAGGAATTACTTTTAACACAGTTAAACAGCTCATAGTAATGTTTTTGCCACAGATGAGTAATATCCTCTAAACCACTTACACCATTGATGTTCGTTGGCAAAGATGTTTTACAGTTATTTACTCTTTTGATTTCTTTCCAGAAATTATTTGGATTATTATCTTGCAGTTTCCTTGCCAGTGAGTCAGCCCTCATTGTATTTTCATTCCTCTTAATGAAACGTAGGGCATATTTAAAGTTAGCATTTGCCTGTTTCTTATATTCAAATAAGGGGCCATATTTATGTCTACCTGACTCAACCCAAGTCGTGAAGGCCTTTCTAGCCTCAGCATGAAGCTCTTCAACGTAATCATTCCAACCTGGCCTGACTTTATTCACCTTGGTCTTGTACAAAGACCTGCTTGAAGCAAGAAGGGACTCCACAATACTCAATGCTTTGTTGCAGGTTCTTACAGTTAATATCACAGCTTGTAGCTGCGTGTTTTGCTAAATCAATATTGCTCAACAAAGTGTCAGACTGAACACAGTATACTCTAAGATCCTCCTCAGGACAAGTAGGACTAGTCTATTTTCTCTACACGCATGTCGTTATTCACAGACAAAAGAGTAGGTAAATTACCCAGATTTATAGATATAGAAAGAGGCACATGATCAGTAGTAGCAAATTCATAATTAATCCTCATGGTCTCTAAAGAATCATGTGCATCAGCTGTACAGATGCAGTGAACTAACCAAGAGGTTGTGTGCCACGCCTCACTGATATAAGTGTAACTATTAACAGGTAAAAATACTTTACTGGACAGAATCAAACCATTATCAGAGCAAAACTGCATTAAAGGATTGGCAAATAAAGAGTTACCATCAGAAACATCTGTATTCATATCACCCACAATAATAAAAAAAAACATGTGGAAGCATTATCCTGAATAAAAGACATGACATGGAGTCAACATCCAGTCTGACCATCTTTATTAGCTGATCAAACTGTTTGTGCCATAATACGGCAATGCCGCCTGGTATTCTACCATAAACTATTTCAGTGCTTAAATCAGTAGTAGATTCACCCGCCCCATAGAATTCTACATGAAGGGAATTCAGTCTTTCCAAGTCCAGCTTTGGTAAAAAAAAAGTCTCTTGAACACCCAGTATGTCACAGGTCTCCAATACTTTATCCACCACAAAGCGGCGTGAATTATCTGCTTCACTATGCCCAACGCGCAATCCTCTGGCATTATATTACACAATATTGATATTCATTTATTATGGTTTATCCCGGGCACCCACCTGCGTGCAGCTCTCCTGTAGAGCTACAGATGTAATTTCAGACACTGATCGCTGCTGACCCTCCTCCTAATCCACGGGCCGGGCTGTCACTGTTACCTCTAGGTTTGTGAGCCTCAAAATAACGGCAGACATAAATTCCCGCCGGCCAAAGTTGGGGGTCGTACATTTCTGTTACTTCGTTACAGTCAGCAGTGACATGAAATGAACTCAATCTGTTGTGGGTTGAATCAATCTTCCGACGTGTCACTGACTTGCCCATTCTCTCAGTCAAATAAGAACAGAGAGTGTCCGCATCAAGATTAGTGGCAAATCTAGTAGCAAACACACTCACCATCTTTGTTTTGACCACTGGAATGTTACTCTCAGTGCCGGTACCAATTATTCCCTTTATCCTCCGCTGCTCCAGTTTCAAGCGAGTCTGCATGAGACCGGTTTTAGGCTGCCCGGCTGCATTTGGAGGCTTATGGGGCTTGCGTACCCCTTTCTTCAGAACAGTACTCCACGTTGGGGACTGTGGGAGAGGGCATGGAACTTCTCTCTGTAATTGGCGAGCAGATGCTGCCAGATCCTGTAACTCTCTCTTCTGAGACACTGACGCAGCACCAGCCCTATGTGCCCGGCCAGGGGATCCTCGGAGCTTCTCCATAGCCATTACCCGGCGATCGATGACCGCTGTAGCCACCCCCAAGTTCTCATTCATGCTTGCCTGAGCTTCCAGGGCCTCTTGCAGACTCTAAACTTCCCGGCTCAGCTGTTCCATTCTACCGAGTAGTGCCGAGGCGTCCATGTTACCAAATCCGACAAGTGGAGGTTCATCCAGGTAGTGTGATACAAACCTGGGAATGTTTTCATCCGCACTCATTAAGCACCTTCAGACAGTCCTTGATGTTGTTAATATCCTTCTGAGTGCCTTTATTTTTGATACAGCGTATCATAGTGGTGCACGTTTCAAACAAAAGTCACTTTTTGGACTCCTCAATCTACTCAGACGGGAAGTTGTTTGAAACTAGCAACATAATTTGCTAATCATGGCAATCATTTGCATAATAATTTTAATCATGGGACAGTGTTCTCATTTTGATTACAATAAATGTATAAAGCTCATCCTCTACTATCACCTTCCCATCAGCTGCTTTATGTATAAAAATCTCAGATTTCGTTCGAGGGCAAACAACAGCACCTCTAGCATGTGCAGCCACACCCGCTGCCGCCATACTGAAACTGAATTGAAACTGAAATTGATTTGTCTGATTGCAGCGGCGGGCTGGCCATCTGGAGCACCGGGAGTTTTCCACTGTACAATGTGGGCCAGCCCATTGCATAAATATAAAGAATGAATTATATTAAATGTACGTAGCCTATAGCCTTCCATCGTCCCATGCGAATGTCCAGCGCGGCCTACTTGAATCAAACATTCTAATTATTTTAGCATGCTCTGACTCAGTGCAGTGGCTCAAAAGCGCTCGTCAATGTCAAAATGTTTGAAATAGCCAATCAAATCGAAGAAGGCAGGATTTACAGTTCACAGACGCTGAGCTGCTCGGCATTTGATTGCGAGCTGAGGTAAGCAGCTGAATAGCGAGACGATTCAGCAATATTTGTCAACTGTTTATGATAAAAAAATGTTAAACGGCAGACATTAATTTTCAGGGATATAAACTACTACTGGCATTTTCAAATTTCTTAGTGCCATTTACGTTATTCGTCACAATATAAGATAAGAGTGAATGTTTGTAAATCTATATCCAGGCTTTCTTCTGTAATTTCACGTGTCTAAGAAAATGTTTTAAAAAATCCGTAAAATATAATTCTCAGACTTACTCTAGAACATTGTAATTTTGAAGACTTAGTAACAACCGTCAAGTGCCGTGATTAGGAATTATAGCCTAATAAAAAATATAATTTGCTAGCCTGTTTCACATGCATCACACACTGGCGGTCAAATGTTTAAAATAATTAAGACTTTTTATTTATTCATTTATTTTTTGAAAGAAGGCTGAATTTATTTGATCAAAAATACAGTAACAAATATTAATACTATGAAATATTACACTTAGGCTACGTTCACACGAAGCCAGAGCTTTCCCTATCCAATCTTTTTTTTCCCCTCGTCTCAAAAAATATCTGCGTCCACACGAAACCACAAAACCGACACAAAACGATGTAGTATACATGCCAGACCAGTATGTGGCGCTGTAATTCTGCCACAGAGATACACTAAAAACGGAGAAGAAGACTTGGACTATGCGCATAAACCTTGCGCGCGGTATACAAACGAACATGGAACAATACATTTATTAATCTGTGTTAATGTTAGTTAATAAAAAGACAATCGTTCACTGTTTGTTCATGTTTTTGTTGCTGTTACGTGAAGTAGCGGTGTCTGACTAAGGGCGAGACGTGGGCTGATGACGTCATCGTTTCAGAAAATATACGGATTCGCTGTACACATGAAAACGCAAGGGTGGCGTTTTCAGATTTATCCACTCTGGGACCCGGTTTCAAAAAATATCGGTTTCACTCTCCCAAAACGCCGAATCCATGTGGACAAAACGCCTATACGATACAAAATTTATGCGTATACAGCTAAACGCGTCTCCGTGTGGACGGGGCCTTAAAATAGTGGTTTTCTATTAAACATATTTTAAAATTGATTAAAGCTGAATTTTCAGCATTGTTACTCCAGTCTTCAGTGTCACGTTCCTTCAGAAATCATTCTAATATGCTGTTTTACTGCTTAATTATTATCAGTTATTATTTGTGATCAATTATTACTAATGGTGCTTA
Source organism: Sinocyclocheilus rhinocerous (assembly GCF_001515625.1). Lineage (NCBI taxonomy): Eukaryota > Metazoa > Chordata > Actinopteri > Cypriniformes > Cyprinidae > Sinocyclocheilus > Sinocyclocheilus rhinocerous. Next base: position 133,217 of record NW_015643174.1, on the reverse strand, counting down.
TTATTATCAATACTGAAAACTTTTTTATATTTTTTTAATATGTTTTTGCTTAATATTTTGGTGGAAACTGTGATAGGCCCTACTTTATTTTTTTTCAGGATTATTTGATAAATACAAAGTTAAAGAATTCAGCATTTATTTGAAATTTAAACAATTTCTGATAAGTATAAATATCTTTATTGTCACTTAAATGAATTTAATGCAATCTTGTTAAATAAAAGTATTAATTTATTTAGTATATGTTTTTAATCTTACCCTAGACTGAATGGCAATGTATCATATTTTCTACAAAAATATTGAGCAGCACAACTGTTTTCAACATTGATATTAATCAGAAATGTTTCTTGAGCAGCAAATCAGCATATTTGAATGATTTCTGAAGGACCAATAGAAAGGCACCATTAAACCAGTGCACATTCTGCACTACATTCCAAGTCTTGTGTAAAAATTCTTTATTATTATGTTTATTAAAAAGTATTTACTATTGGTCATATACACAAGGAAAGGCAAATAATAATGTAAAGAAGTATGCCAGTCATTCATTAATGATAATGATATAAGAATTTCAGTTAAAAAAATAGATGCCATTTTTATTTCTGTATTGTGTTATATTTTTATGTAAGTAAGAGAGGTGTTAAAAATTGCTCTGTGCATAATGAGCTGGTGGGTTTGGTGGGTTTTTGTGGATGGGGTGTAGTGGGCCGCTCTGTGCCAGAAAGTCCAGGGCCACTTTTTAGCCCCAGTCCGCCCCTCAAAATATTCCTTTTCCAAGGTTTGTGTGCCTATAAGTATTAATGAAATTGTAATGTTCTTTTAGATTCTGGTTCCTAAGAACCTTTCCTTCTGATCAGCGAGTTTCTGTAAAGCTGAGCTCACGTGCGCTTGCGGAGGAATGTAAACACTCACGAGAATGAACGAGTGAAACTCCCGCGGCGAATAGAACGGCTTACAGTTAATGAAAAGCGCTTCTAGATCGGAACAGCACATCTTCTTGTGCTGATTCTTGTGCGCGATTTCCCCGTTGATTCTGTGTCCCGGACTGCTCTAAACAGCTGAAAGCCGGGCAGTTGTAGCGCGCTATCCAGAATGGCGTCATTCAGCCAGGTTTCCGTGAAACACAGAGCAGCAGAGTGTGAAAAATCCTTATTTGTCCGAAAGAGCAGAAGAAGTTTGTCCGTTTTGTTGGGTAGAGAGCAGAGAATCGCCAGATGGATGCTAGGCAGCGCCGTTCAGAATCCACGCTTCCTGAGCTTCACGAGTGCGCCGGCTCGCTTCCCCCGTCTGCACGTCCTGAAGTGCTTGATCAGCGCTGCTGCTCCGCCAACTACAACGTTCAGCAAAACGTCCGAATAAACGAAATCCGGTAGAAGATTGTGTGGTGTGTACTGCCGAATGTTCAGCAGCTCATCCCTGGTAAAACTGATCGTGTTTCAGAAACAAAAAACAGGAAAAACACTGGAGAGCCAAACACGGAGGCTGCCGTCTGCGGCGCCATCACATAGCAATGAAATCTTTTGGTTTTTAAACCCCTGTGGTTCAATCTCATAGATATGGGCATCTCAGTGTGGCTCCATGTCCAAATTGTTGAACTTTGCACATTTGCAGTGGTCGCGTTGAGATCCCTATGTATCTGGGATTGCCAATGGTGCAATCCCATATATAGCCTTAAAATAATATACCAAAAGAAATAACCAGATAATAACCAGAATCGAAAAAAATATTGAGATGCAATAGTTCTTGAGTTACAGGCACAGAAACTTTGGAACTTTTGTTGGAAAAAGAATATTTATGGAACTCAGGTATGTTCTGTGCAATTGTTTGATAGAGGGAAAAAAGACACATTTCTAGTTTTAACATTATTTGTCTGTCAGACATTTTTCTATAAAAGAAGAAAGTATCACCTAAAAGCAAAGTGACCCACATTTGGTTTTTGACCACAGAAACCCCCCATAATTTGGCACCAAATCGTCTCGGTTACGTATGTAACCCTCGTTCCCTTTCAGTTGGTCACTCCGAGTCACGTTGGTGACCGACAAATTGGGATCTTGCTTAGAGAGACCAATCCACTTCGAGTGTAAACTAAACGAGCCAATGCACATTGGCATGCGATGATTGCATCCAGCTGCTGCTGATCACAGCGTGAGCATAAAAAGGCAGCCGGTGCAAAGCCAGGTTTTCGCTGAGGAGCCGAGCCGGTGACCCGGCTGCTCAGCGGTGGTACAGCAGCCGTGGCGACGGGACGTGACGTCTCTGTTCCCTCCTTCAGGGAACGAGGGTTACATACGTAACCGAGACGTTCCCTTTCAGTCGGTCACTCCGAGTCACGTTAGTGACCGACGAATTGGGATCCCTACCAAAGCGCCATCGCACAGGACACTGCCCCTTCCAGTGTCCTGTGCGAGCTGCCTGTGCCCCTTTGTGGTGTAGGCCGGGGCT
>NW_015643174.1:129861-130593 GCF_001515625.1 Sinocyclocheilus rhinocerous | reverse complement strand
CTCTGAGTCAGTAGATCCTTCCTCAGAGGAATCTGCCAGGGAGGGGCTGTCGCGAGGAGCATTAGTTCGGGGAACCAGGTACAAGTGGGCCAATACGGCGCCACAAGCAGGACCTGCTCCTCGTCCTCCCTGACATTGCACAGCGTCTGTGCGAGAAGGCTCACCGGGGGAAACGCATAGTTGCGCAGGCCCCGCAGCCAGCTGTGTGCCAGTGCTTCCGTGCCGAGTGTTCCCTCGGTCAAGGAGTAGAACAACTGGCAGTGAGAGGTTTCTGGAGAGGCAAACAGGTCTACCTGAGCAGACCCGGAATGTGAATGGCACGAAGTGACCTCAGAACCTTCCGACTCCAAAGGAGGAGGTGGCGGGCGAGTTGCGACATGCGACGGGAGCGCAGACCACTTAGTCGGTTGATGTACGCAACAATCGCCGTGTTGTCCGTTCGGACCAGCACGTGCTTGCCTCGCAAGCGCCCTTTGAGACGGTTCAAGGCAAGGCGCACCGCTACAACTCTAGGCAATTGACATGCCAGTGCAGTTGGGGGCCCGTCCACACCCCTGACACTGCGTGCCCATTGTACGTGGCCCCCCAGCCGGTGGTGGAGGCATCCGTGTAAACCACAGCATGCCTGGAGACCTGTTCTAGGGGCACTCCTGCCCGGAGGAACGCAAGGTCTGACCACGGGGTGAAGGTTTGGCGGCAGGCCGGTGTAACTTGGACCCGGTGAGTGCCGCG
>NW_015643174.1:124207-129758 GCF_001515625.1 Sinocyclocheilus rhinocerous | reverse complement strand
GCTGCCATATGCCCCAGGAGCCTCTGAAATAGTTTCAGTGGGACCGCTGTCCTGTCCTTAAATGAATTCAAGCAGTTCAGCACTTCAAGACACGCAGATCCAAGATTGGTCGTAACCCACCGCCTTTCTTGGGTCCGCAGAAGCCAATGAGACGGGTTGGGTAGCGCTAGCCAGGCACCCAGACACCGTGCAAGCGGGACCAGCGGAACCACCGCCGTACCCGCAGTGGGGCAGCGAGGTTAAACGCAGGGACCGGGTGGCTTGTGAGCGGACCGAAGAGGGGTCTGAGTGTGCGGTGCAACGCTTACCTGGTTTCACAGTTTGGCAGAGGGTGTGTGAGTAAGGCCTTTGCTGATGCTCTCGAACCGCCCGCTGCTGCCTGCTGGCAATGGAGGAGGATGAGTGTGGTATGGTGCTGGTCCGTCCACGACTCTCCGTGTCCTCCTGGGACCCAGGGACAGAGAAAACCGCTCTCTCGTCGAGATTTTCCAGATTCTCCACCCGGCCCTCCTCCGGGGGAGGGAGAAGTGCCTTCACCATCCCCCAAAGAGCAGCTTCCTCCCTCTCTGGGTCGCCCGTCCCGGGGCCTCTTGCTCTTTTGCTCACCGCCAGGTTTGATGGGGGCCTGGACGGGTGTGGCGGCCTTCCTACGCCCAGCTCCACAGCGCCACTTGCTGGAGGCTGCTGCGGATGCGGCGCGGGAGCAGGTGGAGGCAGCAGCTGCCTGCGGCCTTCACCATCCCCCGAGAGCAGCTTCCTCCCTCTCTGGGTCGCCCGTCCCGGGGCCTCTTGCTCTTTTGCTCACCGCCAGGTTTGATGGGGGCCTGGACAGGTGGGGCGGCCTGCCTACGCCCAGCTCCACTGCGCCGCTTGCTGGAGGCTGCTGCGGATGCGGCGCGGGAGCAGGTGTGGACGCAGGGGGCCGCCCTCGGCAACGAGCAGGCTGGGGCGCTGCGGCCGGGTGGAGGCAGCAGCTGCCCGCCGGGGCAGGGTGTGACGAACCGCCTCAGTCTGCTTCTGTGCAGCTCCGAGATGGTCATCTTCCCGCAATGGGAACACAACTCATCCGTGAACGCCACCTCAGCGTGGCTACTGCCTGAAGTAGCCCCCGCCTGACTGCCGCCATGACGAGAACTAGATTGAGGCAGAGCAAACGGAGCTCCGCCCCTTTGAGGTAACGGAGCTTGGCCCGCGACTCCGAGATGATCATCCTCCCGCAATGAGAACATGACTCATCCACAAACGCCATCTCAGCGTGCTAAATGCCCAGGCACGTGAGGCAGCGATCGTGACCATCACCCGGCGCCAGGTAACGATTAGATTATCCAGAAATGCATGGGTGAAACGGCATCTTTAAAAAGACGATCCATCGTCTTTACAAAGACACATCCGCTTATTGTCCTCTTTTAGAGAAATTGGCTCTTTTAGGGAAATGCTCTTTTACGTGCTGAGATGCACAGGGGAAACGGCCGTTGGCAGCACGACAGGGGTAGTGCAGCCTGAAGTGCGCAACCAACTCAACACAGGAACAACCACCGCTGAAGCACTGTCCGCCAACACAAAAAGCTCCCGAGAGCGCACTAGACTCGTCACACACGAAGCAGTTTGGTAGGAGCAGAACGATGTTGTCGCTCGGCTCTGAAGCGAAAAGCTGGTATGCGTTGCACCGGCTGCCTTTTTATGCTCACGCTGTGATCAGCGGCAGCTGGATGCAATCATCGCATGCCAATGTGCATTGGCTCATTTAGTTTACACTCGAAGTGGATTGGTCTCTCTAAGCGAGATCCCAATTCGTCGGTCACCAACGTGACTCGGAGTGACCGACTGAAAGGGAACTAAATATTGCCATTTTGATCCCCTTATACAAAATACTCAATAAACATTCATGACATATTTTGTGCCATTTATGTATTTCTAGAAAGAAAACCATCAGAATTATTCAATTTAGGACAAACATTTTGTATTTTTATTTTTTTTATTTGTGTAAATCATGCTCATTACAGGTCAGTTTTCATTCACAGAAAGTGTGTAGTGAAAGCAGGCGATAAATGATCGTTTATGCACTGAAAAAAATGACTTTGAATTTACTAAATTTTTTAAAGTTTTAAAGTCAAGTGGTTACACTAATTTAATTTATCTTACTTTTCGACAAAAAAAATTAAGTTGAACTTTCTCAGTGTTTTTTAGTTATATCAACTCAATTTTAAACATTGGCCATTAATAGATGTTAGTGATCCAAACATAGGCATCACTATATTGCTTAAATGTAAGGATTATTGACTAAAATCTACAGTGGCAGCTGATGAATACATTAATTGTACTGTTCATAAATGTGAGGAACAGAATTAATGAACTTTTCTTTTTCCTTAAAGCATGAGTCAATATAGCATTAAAGACTCTTACCAAAAGCTTAGGATCCAAACAATTGCTCCATATGTCCCTCTTGTGCCTTTAGATAGAGAGGGAAAAAATCTCACAGGCAAGTGAGCAACAAATTATTATTATCTGAGGTGTTTTAGATACCATTTTATTCTGCAATTCATCTAACAGGTTTTTAATTTTTTTCTTATCTCACTACTTAACAATAACCAATTATTTGTATCCTATAACATTTTCCCTATATTTTATGACGACAATTTTTTTTGATTGGTTTGTACTTATGCATTGTCATAATGCAATGAAAGAAAATGTAAAAGCATGTGTTTTTAAAGCCACTATACTAACTTGACAAGTTATTACCTCTATGAATCTAGTTCGTTTTAGACTTTGTGTGAGAGAGCGGCTTCCGGCTTCAAGTAAATGAAATATACATTATGTTATGAAAGAAAGTGAAAGTGACGTGACATGTGGCCAAGTATGATGACCCATACTTGGAATTAGTGCTCTGCATTTTAACCCATCCAAAGTGCACACACACAGCAGTGAACACACACACACTGTGAACACACACCCGGAGCAGTGGGCAGCCATTTTTTGCTGCGGCGCCCGGGGAGCAGTTGGGGGTTCGGTGCCTTGCTCAAGGGCACCTCAGTCGTGGTATTGAAGGTGGGAGAGAGCGCTGTACATTCACTCCCCCCACCTACAATCCCTGCCGGTACGATACTCGAACCCGCAACCTTTGGGTTACGAGTCCGACTCTCTAACCATTAGGCCACGAAGTGGGGAGTGTACTTATGTACTGAACACTCTCACCTTATGAGAGTGTTCAGCGCTCCATAATACATATATTTGCCCATTTTAGATGAAAAACATCAGGTCATTCAAAGATTATCTTATCTTTTTTAATATAATTCTAGTATTAGACACATCGGTTCATAAAAACCTCTAAGTGAACATGTGAATACAACAAGTCAACAACCCAGGAAGTAAACACTTTTATGATAAACATGTTTATTCGACATATTATATTTCTTCTAATTTGTTCTAGTTGACTTTACTTGATTTAAATAGGTTCGTTCAAAACACAAATGTTAAAAAAATAACAACACAATAACACAAATTTAAATTTTTTTTAAATTTAATTATGGTATATTTAATTATGGTCAAATTCATTTTTTTTTTCAGGGTATAAATGGAAGGTTTGTCTGCTCATACTAACATAACAAATGATGGTTACACTTTATTTTAAGGTGTCCTTCTTACAGTGTAATTATATATTTAAGTACTTATATTAATTAACTATTCATGTACTTACTATATGGTTAGGGTTTGGCTTATTATTTAGTTAATAAATAATAAGTTTGGCTTTGGCTTATTATTTAGTTAATAATTTATTGTTATTATAATAGTAAGAACATGTAACGTGTAATAAAGACACCTTAAAATAAAGTGTTGACAATTGATGTTACAACAGGATTTTTATGTTGTTACTAGCTGCATTTGTAAGCACTGTTTAAAATGAACTAATATTTGCTTTACACAGAGCTTTAAAAAGATGGCTAATCTGGCTAGTTCAAAGAAAGGTGTAAATCAGAGATCTCCAACCCTGCTCCTGGAGAGCTACCTTCCTCTAGTCTTCAGTTCTAAGCCTGGTCCAACACACCTGCCTGTAATTTCCAAGTAACTCTAAACACCTTGATTAGCAGGCTCATGTGTATTTGATTGAGAGAAGGCGTGGCTTTCTGTATTTTACATGTTGGTACAACTGTATGAATAGCCTTGCTCATGGCTTGCTTCTTTTCAAGGAAATGTATATGAGTTATGGAGTATGGATAAGAGTAAATCTCTTATTTACAGTGCATGTGCCTTGTTCATTAGAATGGAATCTTTAAAGAGAGTTCAGAACTCAGTCAGTGAGCTTGTGCTGCAAACTCTGAGAAATTTTACTTTTGTTTCTTCATGTTCCTCATGCACCACCATAGAAGTAAAATAAAATCTGAGGTTCAGACTGCTTGAAACTCATTAATTAGGACAGTTTGACGTTACTGACACTGTAGGCTTATGAACGAATTGAAATGTATCTAGTTTTCTATGCATTTATGTGCTCAACAATTATGTATCTTGCAAAAAAAATCTTTGATATTTTATCAGTTTATTATCTTTGTTTTCAGTTTTTGTAGCCATAGTCACTGTTCATTTGCATAAAATGAACCTTTTCTCACGTAATCTGCTCACCTCATGTCATTTATGTTGCCAGAAATTGCAACCTCTATTAGAAATTGAATGACTTCTAGTAGCTTTGTTACTTCAGATTGTTGTCTGTGTGAACACTCCTTAAAAGCTTAAATGTAAATGTGTGTGTATGATATAGGAGAGTGTGCCTCCTGTCATGGCCTTCCATTTGGGTTCTCTGGGCTTTCTTACACCATTTAACTTCGACACATTCCAATCTCAGGTCACCCAGGTTATAGAAGGTAAGTCATTACACTGTGAGTAGACATCTGATTTTTCACAATCTGACACAAGCCATTCCAAAGGCTATTTCATATGGTAGGCATCAACATTTTGCAGCTATTTACCTTGTATCCAGGATATTTAATTTTGGAAGAGTAATGTTGCTTTATGTAAAAATATAATTAATTCAATGAAAATATCTTGTCTGTTTTAATTCCTAATACTATGCCAGTACTGTTTGCTTGTCTTAATGTTTTAGTTCATGTTTTCGTGCAGTATATTTATAATGTTTTGTAAACAGTGTGTATGTAAAGAATTAATGCAGTATTTCTTGTTCTTTTTGTAGGAAATGCCGCGATAATTCTACGCAGTCGTCTAGAAGTGAAGGTAGTGAAAGAATATAGAGAGAATGGATCTGTGGAGGAAATGAGTTTAGTCACTAATGGGAACAAAACTATGCAGTATCAAGTGAGTACCAGAGCCCTATTGCTCATTGTTGACTTTTTTAGGGAATTACAGTAACTGTTCAGTCAAAACTTTCATTACATATTGGATTTCAGTAGTGTGTTTAATTTTAATTGCCCTTTCTTTAGGTAGACATGTGAACCATTTATCAAACTATTTCAATTTAGTAGTAATACCGCTAAAATAACTTAGTAACAGAGTAAGTCCTTTGCAATCTATAACAAATAGGAATAGATGGGGGAGAATCCCCCCC
>NW_015643174.1:115245-121929 GCF_001515625.1 Sinocyclocheilus rhinocerous | reverse complement strand
TTCATTACATATATTACATATTGGATTTCAGTAGTGTGTTTAATTTTAATTGCCCTTTCTTTAGGTAGACATTTATCAAACTCCCCCCCCCCCCCCCCCTTTATAAACAGTATTTACTGCTTAATTGTAACATATTAGAGATGAGTTGAATAAATGGGTGCATTTTGCCACTGTGACTAATATTTGTTAGCGTAATCATGCATTAAGCAAAAATATCAGTTTTTAAATCTCTTGGTGGTGTTGTGCCGAAATTGTGCAGGAACATTTAGGTCATGCTTGTAATGACACCCAAAGTTTTGTGTAAACACAGCCTATCGTACATTTTGGCATGCTCGTTATCATATTCGTTAATGTGCTTATGGTTTGATGCCCTAAATGAATTCAACTTGAATTCCATAACTTTTTGCCAGCATAGCCTCATGATGATCTGAGCCAATTTTAGTGAAAATCAGAGGAGCTGTCTAGGACGCATTCCAAAAAGTAGGTTTTTCCAACATTTTTAAAAGGCAGAAATTGAAACCATGGTATGCATTTGACTGAGCATGAACTCAGGAATTTTGTTTCCAGAGCATTGCAGAAATACAGCCTCAAATTCAGTTCGGCAACATGCCATCAAATTAGTTAATGTTTTATACAATAATGGCTATGATTACAAATAATAATAATTGTAGTGTTCTCGTACAGTGTGTTGAAACTCTGACTAAACACCAAGTTAAACCGTAGCCAATGAAGACAGAGTCATAGTAAGGTTGATCATTTACTGTCACTTATCCTCATTAACATTTGCAGTGAAAACTGTAAAAAAAAAAAAACAATACAACAATATTCAGAGTCCAATATCTTGACTAATATCACATTATAAATGACTGTAACATAAAAATAAACTACTGTTCTCACTGTAGTAGCAATTACAATGGCTATTAATTGAAGCTGAGTTGAATTGGGTGTGTTAGATGAGGGAGACAGTGCTGGGGTGCTCTAGGACAGTTTGGAAAACCACTGCATTATAGAGACATGTTCTTAAATGTGACTCATATAACAAATACATACATACATGCACAGTTTTAAGGCAGCTTTAATTGCCTTTTTGGTAACTTCATGACTTAACTGACGACATAACTACGACATAATGTTTTATACAATAATGGCTATGATTACAAATAATAATAATTGTAGTGTTCTCGTGCAGTGTGTTGAAACTCTGACTAAACACCAAGTTAAACCGTAGCCAATGAAGACAGAGTCATAGTAAGGTTGATCATTTACTGTCACTTATCCTCATTAACATTTGCAGTGAAAACTGTAAAAAAAAAAAAACAATACAACAATATTCAGAGTCCAATATCTTGACTAATATCACATTATAAATGACTGTAACATAAAAATAAACTACTGTTCTCACTGTAGTAGCAATTACAATGGCTATTAATTGAAGCTGAGTTGAATTGGGTGTGTTAGATGAGGGAGACAGTGCTGGGGTGCTCTAGGACAGTTTGGAAAACCACTGCATTATAGAGACATGTTCTTAAATGTGACTCATATAACAAATACATACATACATGCACAGTTTTAAGGCAGCTTTAATTGCCTTTTTGGTAACTTCATGACTTAACTGACGACATAACTACGACATTGTATGCTCGTAGTTTCTTTCGCGATTTGATATGAAATGATACAGGCTACAGTGTGCGTAGGTGCATTTGTGCGTGCAATTGATGAGCACGCGCTACGAGCACAGGTCCATTTCTGTGCTTGTTTGCCTCGCGCCTGGTGCTGAGGTGAAGTTGGAGGGTGCGTCTGAAATGTGTCCCGTTTAATGTGGTCGTAAAGATGTTCTGCGTTTAAATAAACGATGGTTCTTGTCAAGAAAAATGAGACAGAAGCAGCAGTTGTGAGTGGGGTGGCCAACCCTAGCCCTGCCCCTGCTTTAAGTGTTTTTAAAGGAGACAAACTTCGGTTTTCTGAGTGCACACATCCGAAGCACACGTACAGAAAGTGGCTGTCACAGCATGTGAATACTAAACTAAGTTCTCATTCACACACAAGTTTACGTTAAAAGCACACATGAGTTACAAAAACAGTCGGTTATGTCTGTGAAGGTAAACAGCTGGGAAATAAATCGCATGTTTATTTTAGATCTGTGTGGCAGCAGCAATATACAGTAAATAAATCAATAAATCCACTGATCTCTTGTCTCCTCTGAGGCTGGGACTCTAAATAGTGTTCTGTGCTCGTCTGTGCAGCCAAAGGCAGAACAGTTAGCATGTTTTGCTCAAACTTTCGCCATGGCATTAGAGCTGGTACACCGTTCTCGCTTGCGAAATCAAAATGACAGCGCATGGGTGGAAACTTACAGATTAAGGGGCGGTAATATTATAATGAGATCCCTTTGCAAAGTCACTAGGGGAGCGAAATCAGACACGCTTGTTTTTTCAGACACTTGCAGAAAAAGGCTTACCAAAACAAAGTTACTGGGTTAAACTTTTTCATGTTTCCTTGGTTGGTAGATGCACCGGGCACCTGATTATAGCACTTAAAACCTGGAAAAGTCAGATTTTCATGATATGTCACCTTTAACACGTTAAACTGAAAAATTAATTGCCTGTGTTAACGCACTAATTTTGATAGCACTAAAATATACACAATGAAGGTAAAAAAAACATTATTAAGCACACTGGTCTAAACAGAGAAATGAACAGACTTTGTTTCAATCCTGAAAACAGATCCTGTTCAACAAGTGAAACAAATAAACCATACCTGGTATTTCCAAAGTGTTTACCAATTCTTTCCACGGATTCAAGAAAAAAAAGTGAAGTTTTCAAGGTATCTTGTCATAAAAATAAAAAAACATTCTCTTAGCATGTTGATAACAGGAGCAACTATATTATTACATAAGCAATCACTAATATTGCCCACTCCTAATAACTCCTAAAAAAGATTTTGTAGTAATAAACACAACCATGCTTTGTATATACAAAAACTATACAAACCAAATACAAAAACATAAATTATTATTGTTAAACACGTTAAAAACAAATACATATATTCACAAACAGAACATTTCACAGTAAACATTGGTCTAAACATTCTTAAACTCTAACATTCATAGTGTTACATTGATTGTACACACTCATATTACTTTTATATCATATTGTTTTATTTTGTAAAGAACATTAAAAAACATCCTAGCATCGTGAGGTATTTAGATGCAATGAAATGAAACATATTTCAAAATGTTTCACTTGATTTCATACATTTTAGTCAGGAATTATAGTTTGGGAAATGTCTAAATATTTCAAAGTTAAAATGTAATGTTTAACTGTTATTATGTCACAATAACACAATAACAACTAATGCAAGTAATAAAAAATGACTCGTCAGAAATTATCTCTGCTGACTCAAGCTGCACTTCGCATCGCATTCTTCTTCTGAGATCAATTCTGTCTTATTCCTCACAGTGAGTCTTCTTCCAGAAACGAAAAGTAGCCTAGATGAACTTGATGAATCTTCATACTTTGTTTACAGAGGTGATGTGTTCACGTATCTCACATGGATGATTACCTTGTGAATAGCGAGCGTTGCTCGTGGGCTTGATCCTATTACAGATAATGAGCTCAGATGGGAAAAACTGGACCTCGCGTTGGTTTCATATGGATTACTTTAGCAGAGAATATTTGTTTTCGGCATGACTTCATCTGAAAGTAGACATTAAAAGATTTTTATAGACATATTTCTCATGTCTGCGTGTCAAGAATTCGCTGAGTTTTGGTTAATGTTTGTAATGCGTTTCAGAAAGAAGTTCACAGAGACCGAGACGAAGAAAGCAACACCCTGTGTGATTTCTTTATTTTACAAAAATACAGCTTTTTGTTGTTATTCTGAGTGTATACAAATAAAAGTAGACCATTTACAGATTCAAATGATGTACTGCTTTTATCTGTACAATCAAAAATGACAGAGTAATTTAAGTTATTTTCGGTGTTATCAGAAAAAAATGCCACAAAAAGTGCCGGCACAATTATCGACCCTAGAGGGGTTTTGCACATCTTTAATCTGATATAATTTTAATCAAAACAACTTGAGCGAAATAATATGTGCATAGCAGATATTCATCACTTCAAAATGTTACATTTTTTGGCAGTTATTATGCTGCATTTCCAGATATTTTCATGTGTAAAGCCATCTTATTTTCTGTAAATAATATATCTTTCTGTCAGGTGCTGAATGAAGTCGTTGTAGACAGAGGTCCGTCTTCCTACCTCTCTAATGTGGACTTGTTTTTGGATGGTCACCTGATCACCACTGTTCAGGGAGATGGTTAGTGTAAAATAAGTAGTTATAGTTTGTTCAGTAAACCACAGAAAAAAAGCAGCATGTTCTGTTTTTTCCCCCTTCTGCACCGAAAACATACCAAACAGTAATTTCAAAATCAAGGTATGTACCAAACCGTCATTTTTGTGTAGTTACACCCCTACTGTTTACTGTTATATTTTTACTTAAAAAGACACAATGCTGATGATGAAATTCAAGAAAAGCATTTTGTTCAATAATGTTCAGTGATGTGCTTTTCTAAAAAATAATAGTATTTTTTTTTAAATAATATTTTTCTTGCTCTCTTTGCCAGGTGTGATAGTGTCCACTCCCACAGGAAGTACAGCATACGCAGTAGCAGCAGGTGCCACTATGATCCATCCTAATGTTCCAGCCATCATGATCACACCCATCTGTCCACACTCCCTGTCTTTCAGACCCATCGTAGTGCCTGCTGGCGTTGAGCTCAAGGTCAATCCACAACACCTGCTGCTCTTTGGCTTTGACTGCATAAGGACATTTACTGAATCCTTTTATGATTTTAGATTATGCTGTCCCGTGATGCCAGAAACACAGCCTGGGTGTCTCTTGATGGCAGGAAACGGCAGGAAATTGCCTATGGGGACAGGTAAGTGACTTCAGCATGAACATGTCAACATACATTTTTGTAAGCATTCAGCAGATTTGTTCAAATATGCTGACAAAAAATGTAGGGTGGGATTTGTTTCTCGGTGTCCTATTATCTTATACCTTTAACCCTATTATTATTCAATCAGTTTGGGTAGGAATAGTCAAATCTAGCCTAAATCATGAAGTACTCATCTGCCCACAGTGAAAAATTCTTCAACAATGTAACAAATGGTCCACTGAAGGTGAGTTGAAGTGAGAACCCAAGTGCAGTTTATTTACACAAAAACAAAACATAATCCAAAAGACTTGACTTGAACAGACTTGAATCGAACAAACTTGACTTGGCATAAACAGACTCACCGACAGCAGGGTTACAACATCAAAGCTAGACAAAGAACAAAGGCAACATGAGGGCTATTTATAGCAAACAATGAGGGTCATATGACAAGGACCAACCAATGAGAAACAAGACTCATGACTAAGACAACCAAATGAGAACATGACACATGAACCAAGGAACCAATCAGAACATAACACACAGACAAGGGAATCACATGACAGAACATGACTATGGCCAAACTACAAAATAAAAGACATGAAAACAATGAACAAGAAACAAAACCCAAACCCCACGTTACATTCAATAACATAGATGATCCCCTTGTGGTCATTCTGTTTTTAGGTATAAGGCCTTTATAAGTCTCACACGAGGCAATCGTAACAATACAAATTTTATTGGTTACAGAACAGTTAATGCAAAAATGAAATTTCAAATGATCTAAGCTAAGAGCTCTATAATCAAACCCTAAACAGCAGTATTAGAGATGCTGTTAAGCATTCTTCGATAGGGTATCCTTTAAGCTTAAAGGGCACCTATTATGCAAAATTCACTTTTACATGCTGTTTGAACATAAATGTGTGTTGGCAGTGTGTGTACACAGCCATCTTATAATGATAAAAATCCACCCTTTTCTTTTTTTTTTAAATCCCCATAAATCATAAGCAGTGTCTCAGAACAAGCCATTTGCAGAATCTGTAAAATGTGATGTCACATTTTTTTAAGCCCCACTCACAACTGTTGACAGACACTGCTGTATTAGCAGAAACCCGGCTCTAAGTGAGCCGCAAGGAATCCACCATGTTTATCTTCATGCTAGAGCTATTAAAAGCAGCATTCAAAAAATAAATGTCCTCTTATTAGAGCTATAGAAGTTATACAGTCCAGAGCAGTGAGTGATTGTCTTTTTATTTTATTGTTTGGGTCATATTATCAGCATAGTTAGCAGTATAGGTTATTACACTGCTGTCACAGATCTAATGTAAACATGCAATTTCTTTCGAAGCTGTTTACCTTCACAGACATAATGTAAGTTATGTGTGTTTTTGGCATAACCTTGTACTGAAAGTTTTTGACAGTTTAAGCACAAAAAGACATGAAAGAGAACTTAGTTTAGTTCTCACATGTTGCTTTCTGTTCATGTGCTTTGGATGTGTGCGCTCAGAAAACCGTAAATCAGAAGTTTAAAATATGATATGATATGAGATTAGATTAGATTAGATTAAACTTTATTGTCATTGTGCAGAGTACAAGTATAGAGCCAATGAAATGCAGTTAGCATCTAACCAGAAGTGAAAATACAAAGTATATAAATATATATATATATATATATATATACACTGAACAAAATTATAAACGCAACACTTTTGTTTTTGCCCCCATTTTTCATGAGCTGAACTCAAAGA
>NW_015643174.1:104580-115187 GCF_001515625.1 Sinocyclocheilus rhinocerous | reverse complement strand
ATATATGTGTATATACTGTACATTAAGCTTATGACAACTAGTGCAAGTTATGAGGTAGAATAGCAGAGACCTGCTCAATGCAAATAGCTGTAAATACAACGTAAGATGCAGAGGAAGTATAAACAGAAGGTGCATTATACAGTGAGGTACGTAAAATAGCATATGTTTATATATGGCCAATGACCACAGTGCAAATGGCATCAGGAGGTAGAAATGTGCAAGGGAATGTGCAAAATACAATGTGCAAAATAACAGAGGGCATAATAAGAACATTGTGATTGGAGTGGAGACAGATTATTGTACAGTGCAGTTTCTTTTTTTTTTCTTTTTTTTAAGCATTGGGTGGACCATCTAGGATGTAGTGTTCAGCACCTGAGATTGAAGTTCAGTAGAATGACAGCTGAGGGAAAGAAACTGTTCTTGAGTCGGCTGGTGCGACAGCAAAGACTCCTATAATGTCTCCCCGATGGGAGAGGAGTGAACAGTCTGTGGTTGGGGTGAGAGGAGTCTTTGATGATACTTCTCACTCTCCTTAGGCAGTGTTTGTGGTAAACGTCTTTGATAGAGGGTAGCCTTATACCAGTGATGTATTTGGCAGTTTTCACCACTCGCTGGAGGGCTTTCTGGTCTGAAACAGTGCAGTTGCCATACCACACTGTGATGCAGTTTGTGAGAATACTTTCAATTGTGCAACAGTAAAAGTTCAGCAGGATGTGGGGGGGCAGGTGAGCTTCCCTTAGTTTCCTAAGGAAGTAGAAGCGCTGCTGTGCCTTTTTGATCAGTATGGAGGTATTAAGGGACCAGGAAAGATCCACAGAGAGATGGACACCAAGGAACTTGAAGCTGGTCACGCGCTCCACTTCAGCTCCATCAATGTAGTTAGGAGTGTGTGTATGGTCCTTTTTATTCCGCCGGTGGTCTACAATCAACACTTTGGTCTTCTGGGTGTTGAGCAGTGTTGGGCAGTAACGCATTACTTAGTAACACGTAACTGTAATTTGATTACGTTTTTGGTAACGGAGTAATTTAACACGTTATAATTTTTATTGTGTTATAACGGAGATTTGTGAGATTGCGATGAACTGAGATGTCTTTTAGAGATTATAAATGCAGCGCTCTTTGCTAGCATTCTACCATGCCAAACCATGCATGCAGCAGCCGCTTGCTTTAGTTAAAAATAACAGTGTTCTGTGAATGTTGATGCTTTAATAACAAATATTTATCGGGAGTGTGTATGCTGGGATTTCATAAATTTCATGGAGAAAAAAGTAATTGTTGTGGAAATTCTGACTTAATAAGTACCAATATTAATTTAACAAATCAAACATTCCTCCCTTACTCGCATGATCAAGGCCATGTAAGAGTTTTGCATAGTCTGGGAAAAAGTGTTTTGGCAGACATGGCTTGTCTTCAGTACTCAGCCAAAGGTTGTTTTTCAGTTTGCACTCGGCCTTCACCCATTGTTTCTTCTCCTCTGCTGTCGCAAAAGCCTGCATAGCTGCAAGAGAATCAGAAGGGAGTGTGAATGAGTCATTGTTAACTGTTACACAGGTAAAAGAAGGCTCTGTTCTCATAGCTGCGTCCTTCGCCGTGGTATCAGCTCGTTTGTTACCTAAAGACACAAAATCATCACTTTTGGAATGTGCAACGCATTTGCAGATAGCAATTGACTTTGGTAGCAAAATTGCTTCTAACAATGCTGCTATTTTATCATGGTTTAGAACAGGCTTACCATCAGACTTTAGAAATTTTCTGTTTCCACAATGCCCCAAAATCATGACAAACCCCAAAAGTGTAACGAGAATCTGTGTAAACTGTAACTGTTTGCCCTTCAGCAATTTTGCAAGCCTCCGTCAATGCTACTAATTCAGCCGCTTGCGCAGAGCAATGCGCGGGGAGCGCTCCAGATGTTATTGTTGCATATTCATTGGTTACAGCGTAACCTACTCTGTTCTGGCCAGTTTTTGGGTCTCTAGATGCTGAACGAATAGAATTAAGGGGGTTTCTTTTTTAAATCTGGTCTTGGTGTACAGACCTGTTCAAATGTGGCAACACAATTGTGTTCTTCCTCATCCTGCTCTGTTGGGAACAAAATTGCATTGTACCTGAGCCATCTGGCAGTTGACAAATGGGATGTTTTCTGTTCCAACAGGATCATAGAGACTGTGTGTGGCACGAGTAAGTCACATCAGAGTACCCCACAATTTCCCTTGAAGCTAAAATTGCTTTTTCTGCTGATGCAACAGCGCTCAGGCATTTTGGCAAGCCTGCCGCTACCGGATCGAGCTTACTCGAAAAATAGGCCACAGGTCTCAGTTTTTCACCCGTGATTCTGTAACAGAACAGAAGTCATGAACCCATTTTTCTCATCAACAGAGTGTACAAAATTTCTCTCTAGGTCTGGAAGTCCCAGGGTTGGTGATGTTTGTAACAGTAATATATTCTCAAATGCTTTCTCTGCTTCTGAGGTCCAGGTCAGTTTGTCGGTCAAATCTAGGAGCACAAGCACAGCATAGTTGCCAGAATCGCAGGTTACTAAAATATAATTTAAAACTTTCAACAATGCACTCTCAGTAGAGTGATGTTTTTTAAAACCGGATTGAAATATTTCAAAAATCATGTTGTCATCTAGAAAACCCTGCAATTGCTGTAGGACAATTTTCTCCAAAATCTTAGCAATAAATGACAAATTTGAGATAGGTATAAAGTTGGCTAACACTGAGGGGTCTAAGTTCTGTTTTTTAAGCAGGGGTTGGACTATTGCATGTTTTAATAAGTCAGGTACAATACCGGTTTCTAAACAGCGATTTATCATAAACAAGAGCTGTGGACCAACTACATCATAAACTTGTTTAAGAAAATATGGAGGAATTATATCAACAGAAGAGCCCGAAGGCTTAAGCTGATCCACTATTTCTTGAAGATGAGTGCCAGAAATGGGTTTAAAATGACTAAAAGCAGCACTACAAACAGGGGGCAAAGAGGGATCGAAGCAAGAGGGAGTTATCCCCAGTCTTAGATTACTTATCTTATTAACAAAAAAATCAAGAAAAGCTTCACACATAGATGAAGACATTTCAGAAAACAAACACACAGAGGGGTTTATATTGATAATAGTGAAAAGTGTTTTTGGCCTGTGACAGTCATGTGGCTGCAAGCCCTTCCCATGAGCCAAAGCGCTCAGGGGCGATTCTTCAGTTAGCATAATTTGGAATGAACGTTCGACAGTATGAACACATGCCCAAAAATGACATTAGTTGCTTTTTCGTGACAGGTTTTGGAATCTTTTGAATTGCCTCTTTTCGTTTCTCAGATAGAGATTTACCATTTTTAGTGATGACATGACCTAAAAATGTCACCTCCCTTTTTACAAACTGCAGTTTTGAAAAACTGGCTTAGCAAACTGACCATCAGCAGCCAAATGTTTTAGAAGTTTCACAATATCTTGTTTGCATGTTTCTTTATCTTTTTAACAGGGAAAATAGGTGTACGCACAGGAGAATCCTCACAGGGCACAATTACCCCAGCTGCTTTTAATGATTCAAAAACTGGTATTATTCCCTCAATAACCTCTTTTTTTCAGGGGATACTGAGGCTTGCATGGTCTATAATCAGATTTTGGAGTGATTTGAACTGGTTCACAATTTTTAACTAGCCCCACGTCAAATTGAGACGAAGCCCAAAGTGTTTTAGGGACTTCTTTGAGCGCTGGGTGAGTCTCTACTTCCTCTGCTGAGAGAAAGGAGTGTGTTGTTGTCATTGCATCATCAATCACACATACTGTGCGTACAGCTTTAACAGCAGGCCCGTGAAAACACATTCGGTATGCAGACAGTGTTGGATTGTATTCAACATTTTCCTCTGCTGTCTCCACCCAGTTCACATGAAAAATACACGTTTTTACAAATAAACCAATATCTTCTGAATGATCATTGTTCTCTTTGGACAATGAAACATGTGGAAGAGAATCAACAACATCAAAAAAATATATATATATATATATATTTGCTGTTCATTTCTCAAATCAACAGCAACAGCACATCTGTTTTCTGTCCAGATTAACCATTTGTGTCTGCACATTGAAACCATTTCTGTTCAAACATTTAATCTCTTCCAAATGATACATGTGCTGAGCAATGTAAATCAGAGAATGGCATGATTTCAGAATTAGGTGAAACTCTGTCCTTTGCAGCATTGACAAGTCTTTCACATAATTCATCATCTTTCAGTCTCCACTGGTAAATATACAACTGCGATTGTTGAATTGTAGCTAAAGTTTGAATTTGGCACGGGGTCACTTGAATTCCGTCTGGGCTAGATAATAGAGAAATACCCAGTTTGCACATTAAATCTCTCCCTAATAAATTTTGAGGGCAGCTTTCTGACAGTAGAAAACAGTGCTTAAAACTTATGCCATTCTCATCCTCACATCTCAATGGAACAGTGAAATTTTCTCGGACAGTATGACCAGATGCAGAGGTAGACCAAACAAAATTCCCACTTAATTTTGGAATTGGATCTATTTCATCCATTCTAATTAGCGAGTTGCAAGCTCTGCTGTCCGCTAAGAAGATCATTTCAACACCCTTCACCCATAACTTAATCTGTGGCATTTGTTTATAAGCTAAATCATTTAAATGACTATATGTGCCTATGTTCTTGTTGAGAGAAGATTTGTCATTTTCTAATCTCTCAATGTGATCATGTATTATAGCAAGCATTTCTTCATTGCTATGAGCAGAAATATGAGCAAGCATATTTTCTTCCTTGCAGTTAGCAGGGTTAGACAATGTGTGTTGTTCTTATCTGTTTGTGCTGCGTGGCCTTGGTGGACTTTGCTCCCGACTCCCCCCTCCTTCTCCGGCTTCTGCTGTGAAAGTCTCTGTTGTCAGTCTGCCTTAGCTTTCTCTGGTCCAGCCGCCGTTTGATTGATCAAATGTGGACAGTTAATTTTCCAATGTCCCCTCTCCCTGCAGTAAAAGCAAACATCTGGATGAATCTGAGACAGTCTTTGTCCTCTGCCCCTTCCGCGTGATTTTGGTGGTGTTCACTCTGACTGGAAAGTCAGTCTTGATCCGTTGACAGTGTTTCCACTGCCTGACGATATGGTTCGTTGTCGGCGTGATTCCAGTCTGCGTTCTTCTTCTGGACGTTGCCCGTGGGGAAATGTGGTCTTATCTTGTGCCAGTCTGTTGCCCCCAATATGAGCATAAGCAAACGTTTCAGTTCTTGCATGGTGGGGCTAAATTCTTGACAAAACATGTCCAAATAATTTTAAAGCACAGCTTTGATGGGTGGTTCTGTGTTTCCACGATCAAAGCGAGCATAAAAGTTGTTCAGTTCGTCAGGGAGGGTGGCATTGCTGGTTTGGGGTGTGCTGTTTACTGGTTTATAGTCTGTGAGGGCATGGATGCCTGCCCACATGCGCCGAGGATCATTGTTTTTAAATCTGTCCTCAATGCGCAGTTTGTAATTGTATTTAGCTGACTGAATTCCCCTCTTCAGATTGGACCTTCAGATATGGCAATGATATGGCTTTAAAATGCATGATTTCAGCACAAAAGACATGATGATCAAAACCTGAGTATCTGAGGTACGAGCTGTAAAGCACAAGCCTATTCAGGAAAAGGGGGAAGGGAGCAGCAGCACATTTGCAATTAAAGATACATGCACGTAAACAGTCTGTTTCTGCTTCCACTCAAAATAGGCATTTTCAAAATGATATAATAAATGATCTGTGGGGTATTTTGAGCTGAAACTTCTCAGACACATTCTGGGGAACCTGAGACTTATATTACATCTTGTAAAAAAGGGTCATAATAGGTGCCCTTTAATGCAGGCAGCATCTAAAGATTTTTTCTCCTCAATCTTATTATACTTCATTTTGGGGAATTCCACTTCCATCTCATTAATCCAATCTTCCTGTTATAGGAGTACTGTATTAATCTCTGTGACTCATGTCCACTTCGCCGGACGTCTTTCTGCTGTCTCCTACACTGTTGTCTTTATCTCCCCTTCTTAATCTTCCTCAGTCTTGCCTCCGCTTGTAGTTTTAACACCTCTTTACTGCGTGTGCCCTCTCATTAACCTTTGTGCTTAGTTGTTCATTAATTTACTTTTTACACCTTTTACTCATTTCATCCTGTTCTACATTATAAACAAAGGAAGTCAGGTACATTTGTTTATACTCTACATCAATATAATTTCAAATATTTCAGGTACTTTCCAATCACATAGCATTCAAACGTCTTTATATTCAAGCATACATGGCCTTAAATGGCACCTATTATGCCCCGTTTTATAAGGTGTAATATTGGTCTTTGTTGTCCCCTGAATGTGAAATTTCAGCTTAAAATACCCTACAGATCATTTATTATAACATCTGGACAATTGCATTTTTGGGGCATGTCTACAAAAGAGCTCTTTTGGTGTGTATCACTTTAAATGCAAATGAGCTGCATATTCCCACCCTGTCTTAGCGTATACATCTCTGCTTTGCATACCTACAGCAATAAACAGCCAGAAGAAGCAACATCGAGAGAACCGGTGTTTAACCGTACATATGGAAATCCAAACACACCGAAAGTGGGGCGAAACAGTGCGATGTTACAGAGCTCGAGCCGCACTGACCTGTCATCGGCGCAGCTCAATGGGCCAAGCCACGCGACTGACTCGACAGCACAGGGAGGATGTGTTTGAGGTGTTGTGTCCATCAATTAAAATACTTTGATAACGGACGCACACAAACACAGTTAAAACGTTAGCTAAGCACTATAATGACATGACATTCACAAAGCAGTCTGGAGGGAAATGATTTGCGCAGACATAAACGTAGATTTTGAGGCGCATTACCTTGAAAAATAGAAGTAATCCACTGCATCTTCAGTGGCTCAGATGTTGGGAGAAAATGAAGACTCTTTTGTTCAGGCTTAAATCCAAACACAGAGCACCAGGATTGCTTACGAGACATTGTACAGCTGCTCGAGTGCGGAGAAAATGGAGTACAGTGTACAACCGCTGAGGGCGGAAACTATGACAATCTAGGACTGTCAGTCAGCCGCCGTGAGCGGGACCTAAGCAATGTCATGTCACATTGCTTAGAGAACCAAAACGGCATGCCTAAAAAATAAAATGCCCCTGTAAATGACTTTGAGTCAAATATCACCTCGTATTAGGAAGGCAAATTTTTTATCATAATTTTTTATTATTGATCAGAAGGTGATCCTTAATTTTTTTTAATTAGGAGGCGAAGCGCACCTAATTACAAGAGGAAAAACCTGCTGTTAACCTGGTGTGTGATAGGTATGGCTGTGGAATGGGGTTTGGCTGAGGACAATTTTTCAGTCAAAAGATTTTGTTTTTTTTTGCTTTAAGCCCTGCTAGTGAGAGTGATTTGGTTTAATGGGGATTAAAAAATAAGGAGTGGGTGGATTTTTGTCATTGTAGGGTGGTTGTGTTCACACACTGCCAACACACATTTATGTTCAAACACGATGTAAAAGATGATTTTGCATAATTCGTACCCTTTCACTTAAATGCAAGCAAATAACATTTCTTTAAAACAGGTAAATAGCAATGTCAGTATCAATATCAAAACAGACTAAAAGTAGTAAAATGTTTCTATATAACATTTTTAGAGGAAATAAGTTTAAAAATAAGAGTACTTGGTGTCATCAATCGAAAAATAGTTTTTTTAGAAGGCTGATTACATTGACACTTTAAAACAGTGTTTGCCAACCCCTCGATTGACTGGTAGATCTTTATCACTGTCCCAGTAGCTGCCAAAAAGAACAGAAAAATAAGTACATCACATTTCTCCAGTCTTTGTACTATTTTTTGTACTTATTTTTCTGTTATTTTCGGGAGATACTGGGACAGTAATAAAGACAATACATCATCCCTGAATCTGTAAACAGGACTTTAAAGGAGGCTAGAGACTCTGAAGATGGGTGCAAAGAGGAGAAAACACTGTAGCAGGCAGAGCAAGTTCACTGTTCATTATATAAGCAATATCACACTTGTAGCCATGTAATATGGCTCTATATCTGCATGGCTGTGATTACCTACAGCACTTGGCCTGTGGGCTTGTGCCTGTGGCCAAATCACAACCATGCTGAACCATGACTATTCGTGTGATAATGCTTGTATGTAATGTACAATATTATAAAAGTAATGGAATATTTACAGTAATTACAGTCATTTCTGGATTTTTTTTCATTTAAAGAACAGGTGATATACATAAAAAACTATGCAAAATACACATACTGACTAAATTAAAACAAAACACATCAACCACAACAAAAATAAAAACTTGTAATCAAAATTACATACCATTTGGAAGTGTTGTGTTTTAAGGTTTTCAGTTTTTTATATATATATATATTTTCCTCTTCTTTTTTCCTCTTTCCCTCCTCTTCCACCTCCTCCCAATAATAATAATAATAATTATTATTATTATTATTGTTGTTGTTGTAGATATTGATATGATTTGCCCATAGCCTTAACCATCATGCATCTAAAGGGGCAGAATAGCGCCCAAACCACAGATGGTTGAAAATATTGTTTTGATTAGATGGTACTTGGATGTTGTGTGACCTACAGGTATACACCTATATCTATATATTGAATTAAGTTTATTGTTCTTATCATTTTTGTTTCTTGTTTTAAGGATGAATATAACAAAATGAAGAACTTTACTGAATATATATTCATTTAAAACAAGTTTTAAAGCCTATGTAATTTTTGCTTCTCAAGTAAATGCACATTCCTGAAAGTATCCTAGACAAGGCATATTGTTTAAGAAAAAAATTATTTTCATCTGTATCACCATGTCCTTGCCAAGACTCTAGCACCAAACAAATTGTCTGCCCACATCAGATGTGTCAAACAGTGGTGGCCAAAATTATTAGAACACTAGTATTTCACCAGCTAAAAAATGGTTTTAAGTCAGTTATTTCTATCTCTTGCTATAATGTGTCAGTAGGAAATATCAGTTTACATTTCCAAACATTCATTTTGCCATTAATTGTAATAATCCAGTGAGATTTTTGTCTGACAACAGCCAGTGCTCCACACAGAGATCTGATCTGATTATCATCCAGCCTGTCTGGAATGACATGAAGAAACAGAACAAACTGAGACAGACTCAATAAGAACTCAAGAAGAACTGTGTCTCCAAGACGCTTCAAGAAACATACCTGCAAATCTACCTGAGAAACTATGTGCAAGTGCACCGAGGGCAAAAGCTGCTTTAAAGGCAAAGGATGGTCACACCAAATGTTGATTTAATTTAGTTAATAGAAGTTAATTGATAAAGAAAATCTATTTATGACATTATTTTGGACAGCATCCTCATTTCACAGCATTTTTACACAAGTGCCTAAAAATGTTAACAGTACTGTAGCTTTGCAGGTAGGTTTCTTGAAGCATCTTGGAGATGCTGCCACAGTTTTTCTGGATTGAGTCTGTCTCAGTTTGTTCTATTTTTTCATGTCATTCCAGACAGACTGGATGATGATCAGATCAGATCTGTGTGGAGCACTGGCTGTTGTCAGACTCCTTGTGCAAACAAAATCTCACTGTATTATTACAATTAATGGCAAAATAAATTTTTAGAAATTGTATGTAGGTGAAGCTTTGATGCATGACCTTTTTTTTTTTTTAAATGATAATCCTCTTTATTTTATAGTATTACCATCACGACGTCATGTTTCCCTGTTCCTTCCATCTGTTTCCGTGATCCCGTGAATGACTGGTTCGAGAGCCTGGCCCAATGTTTACACTGGAATGTTCGTAAGAAACAGAGTCATCTGAGTTCTGAAGAGGAAGAGTTCTGACCACATTCCAAGCTTTTATAGCACTGTTACTTAGATATGTTCTTCTTTTGTCTTTCAAAAGTTTTAGTACATGCAGTAATGTTTTCTCATGTTTGCCATAATTATCCAAGTGAATCTCATAAAACAATGTCTCATTTCAGCTAAAGAGGAAAAAATACAAAATTATATTTTGCTTTAAAAAACAATTTTTAGGACAATTAATATTTTTTTCCATTGTGACTTTTGGTTTCCACAAAAACACTGTGTGTGTGTGTGCGTGCGTGCGTGCATGTGTGTGTGTATGTGTTTGTAAACTCTCATTAGAGAGAAGTAATTTTCAAATGTTATGCATTATGGCAATGAGAATTCTGTTGAAATGTGTGAGGAAAAGGCATAATTTCCTTCTTATAAAATCTTAATTCCTTCTTTAATTTTTGGGTGAAATGTAACCCTAATATACATGGCCACGTATTCTTGGTGAGTTTTGTGAAAATTACTTTTAAATTGATATCTATTCATTCCATTATGAAGTACTGTCAGTTTTTTGGCTGACAGTGTCTTTTAAAAGATTATAGCATTAACTGCATTTTAATATACTGCATTGTGCCTTATAGAGTATTGCATCAAAGTCAATCAGTTAGGGGAAATTCTTTACAGTATTGGGTAAATGTATTTATGCCATATTTAGAATGTATTGTACACACTGGTTATCGATATATTACATATCTGAGCTTGAATATTTTTTGTATTTTATTTTATATATATATATATATAATTAAAATTTTTTTTTTT
>NW_015643174.1:101233-104444 GCF_001515625.1 Sinocyclocheilus rhinocerous | reverse complement strand
AATTTTTTTTTTTTTTTTTTTTACTTTTTTAAATTGGTATCTTGCAGCCCAACAAACAACTGAATTACCAATGCATTACAATCTGTGCATTGAATATTCAAATATACTGTAATGTTCCTTTTTTAGTTTTGTATACAACTACCACAGGAAAAGTATACACTAAAGCCTATCCTAGATTTTAGATTGAAATGTAAGCTTTTTATATCAGTAAATAATACAGCTTCACGTTTAACAATGGCCTTTTACTCAGTTTACACCATATCTAACCTTTGCTTCTGTGTTTTACAACATCTTGTCAGAAGCCAGTTTTTATTTACTGTCAGAATTTATATTATTATTATTATTAAAAAGAACGTTCATAGCAAAAATGTTTACATAATGTTTGTCCTCGTCTCTTACTGTTTTCCAAAGTTCAGTGCAAATTGCATATGTCACAACATTTTGTAACTGACAATAATGTGTTTTTATGAGACATAATTGTCATTATCCATTCATATTATGTATGTTGACTTTCATGTTTTTTTTGTTTTGTTTTTTTTTCACAAATTTAGATAATAATAAATTGTAGACGATTGACAAATTTAAATGCATTTAAGGTGACAGTTGTGTTTCTTGCCTTTTATTCTTGCCCTCTATTATATGTTTTATACAATAAAACACCACTTTATCAGTAGCTTTCTCTTGATGGTCAATTTAAAAAAAAGCCATGTCATGCAGTTACTTTGTTTGCCATTTGTTTGCATATAAGCTCTTCCTCCTTCCATGTTCCTGTAGTCATGTAAAACCCAGCATCGTTTCAGAGAAATTTGTTGTTGTAGGAAAAATAGTCAGGCTGTATGAAATAAAACTGCTTTATTATGTAATAATGGGTGTTTGTAAAGGAGGAAAAAAGTTTATTTATTTATTTATTTTTTGCCCGTTGAGTTTCTACTAACGTGCTCTAACGTCTTAATAAGTGAGCATTTTTTTCACAGGCCATGTAGAAATTGGAAAACTAAAACTGAAGTTTAGTAGTTTGTGATCTGAAAAAGCAAAATCAGTTCCACTAACAAGAATATTATATAAGCCAGATGTACATATAAGATCCAATATATGACCCCTGGAGTGAGTAGCAAAAGTTACATGTTGAGTTAGACTGAAACAGTCCAGAACAGACATCAGTTCGTTGCATTGTACAGTGTTTTCATGTATATTAATATCGCCAAGAAAAATTACAGATGAATAACTAGCACAGACAAGAGTAAGTAACTCCCTAATCTCAGAGAAAAAATCTGAATGAAATTTTGGAGGTCGATAAATTAAGAGACAGCCATTGATGTTTTTCCAGTCATTTTCAATGCAAGATATTCAAAAGATGCAACGTCATGGAACTCAATCTTAGATATTTTGATACTCTCACGACAAAGCCAACCCTCCACCTCTACGATGGAGACGAGGTTGAGAGAAATAGATGTACCCAGGTGGTGTTAAGAGGTTTAAATTGAAAAAGTCATTGGGCACCTGCCAGGTTTCCATCAAAAGTAGCATGTCAAGTTTTGTGTCAATGATAATGTCATTTAGCACTGATGATTTATCAGTTAAAGAGCGAGTGTTAAATAGCGCACATCACATATCTGAAGATGCAATATTGCAGTTTCCAAGGACGGGATCAAAGCGTAATGGTCTCAGATTTCCAAAGTTGATTACACAGTTTTCCTGTTGTGTTTTACTAGAAGCACGGGTGTTGGTACAGATAACTGGAATACTATTTGAAGACGATCAGTGATAAGTCCGAAGTTTCTTCCGTGAGCGGTGTAGGCTATGTAGCGGGCTCGGCGTAAAATTCCAAGTTGTTCACACCATTTATAAGTGTTCAGAGCCAAGCGGAGAGATCCTTTTAAAGTTGAGCAGAAGAAAATTGCAAAGCCATCTCGGGAGGTCACTTTATTAACGTCAAAAACAGCACAAAAAGACCAAAGAACAAAACCTGCAAATGGTTACGCGTCGACATGACCAAAAACCAATAGGGCCCACAACCAATGGGGCCCACAACTTATCGGTTTAACTACGTTAGCCAGAACCGTATCGAATCCAAAATCCACAGAAGGGAAGGCTACCCAACCATACCACAAAGGATTGACACCACAAAATGATAAAGAGAGTGGAGACTCACTGTATCAGATGTTGAGGAGGATATGGAAAGGAATGGAGAGGGCTCGCAGCCGATCAGTGTGACAGGATCACGAAAAGGCCAGGTCAGTCATCCAAATCTTACTGAATGAAGAAAGTAGAGGTCTGCAAGCCCATCGGGTCCTGTTTTTTTTACAGATCGGGCTCGGGTCGGACTCGGGCTCAATTCAGCTTCTCTCCTTTTATTGTGCCCATATACGTGCAGAGCACACATAGACTACCGGATGAAATATTGTTATATTGATTATATTATAAATATTATACATCGCCGCAATACGCAACGCATATACACACGCATAACAGGTGACAGTGACCATGCAGAGCATCAGGGAGACGTTGGAGCATTACTAAAAGTTCCCAGTGCTTCGGGAAAAGCTGCATTTTGGAAGAGTTTTGATTTGATTATACGGCAAACAGTGAGCCAATTGGACATGTGCAGTGAAGAATCTGCAAACACATAGCAAAAAACGCACGCAATAGGCTAAAGTGTGCCACAAAGCCCCAGCAAAAGTAATTACCATGAATGTGTCAGGGGGAAATAGTAAGGAGATCTTTGAATTATTTATTAATAAATTTGTGTTTTCTGAGTCCGTGTCGCAAAGATGATGACCATCCTGACCATCTCCACATTAGAGGCGCCTTTAGAGAGAAGTGCATCTTTACGGATTTTTATAATGAAAGAGTTTTTGTTTCCGATTTGTTTTATTTCGTTTTAAAGTAGTAATTTAAAGCTTTCGATATATTTAGCAAGTCTGTGAGTCAAGTATTCGCTGAGTTTCGGTTCATCATTGTGAAGCACTCCTGGCCGAAATTGCAGAAAGTGCATCCTGTATGTATCCTTTATTTTATAAAAGCACAACGTGTTGTTGATATTGTGAGTGCACACAAATAAAAGTAGACCCTTTACAGTTCCGAATGATGTATTACTCTTACCTTTATGAGCAAAAATGACGGCATATTTTAAGTTGTTTCCAATGCAAGTAATCGCGCCGGCTCCTCCATGTCCTGTAAAGCGCGCTTTAGCTCTCCGCACAAACGATTA
>NW_015643174.1:90642-100530 GCF_001515625.1 Sinocyclocheilus rhinocerous | reverse complement strand
GCTTTGTTGATATTGTATGTGCACACAAATAAAAGTAGACCCTTTACAGTTCCGAATGATGTATTACTCTTACCTTTATGAGCAAAAATGACGGCATATTTTAAGTTGTTTCTAATGCAAGTGATCGCGCCGGCGCCTCCATGTCCTGTAAAGCGCGCTTTAGCTTTCAGCACAAACGATTAGATATGCGTCTAATAGTGCACATTTATATAGGTTAAACATTTAAACTAACATTGTGATATGCTTGAACTGTTTTATATCTATAGATTTTATTTTAGGCAAGTCTTGATGATTTGAAAAGGCTAAATTGATCAAACATAGGCTCAGCTCACTGTCTGCCGCTGGCCGATTGGTTGTTACTTTAAAAAACAAAAACTTACATTTAACGAACAAAAAATGCTCCAAACGTTTTTCTAAACTAACTCAATAAAAAAAATGAACGAAATTTTATCACTTTGATCTGATGAGCTGTCGGACCCGGGCCGGGCTAGGGCCTGAGCGTCTCTAGGGCCTAAATTTGACACCCGTGCAGGGCTCTAGAAGAAAGTAGTCCAGAAAATAATCCAAGTAATCCAGATCTGTCGAATCCCAGCAGAAACATATCCAAAAACGTATCAGCAAATAAACAAACAGACAGGTACCAGCATGAAGCGGCAGCACAAGCGCGCCAGCGTTCTCACACCGGAAGTGACGTTGAACCAATCCTTGTTCATAAATCATTCCTTCAGAAATCGATTTACTTATTTTCTTTTTATTTATTATATATTATTTACCGTATTGACCCGATTAACTTCTACTGTTCATAAGATTTTGGTAGGCTACTATTAGATGGATAGCCTAAATGTCCTAATTCAGATGGGCTACCATTTTTTATTTTTTTTTAATGGTATATGAAAAAGTGTATATTTTTTAAATGTGATTTGTTGGTACATTTTACCAGTTTTTATCATACTTTCAAAACAAAAATTAAAATAGGAAAAATATGCAATATGAAAATAATTGAAGACAAAATGTGTTTTACTGAGAAAAAACAAGATTTGGTTTTTAAAAAGTCTTTTTCCAAAAGGTACATCTGGAAAAAGGGGGGTCGTCTTATAATCAGGGTCGTCTTATATTCGGGCCAATACGGTATTATATATATAAAGGGAGATGTCAGGGGACAAAATTGCACGGTTTAAAGTGGTTTTATTCCCCAAAGTGCAAAAATGTGGCTCTCCAGAGGTGTGCAAAAACAATATATACAACAATATAATTTGGCTATGTCAATGTACAGGCCCAAAAACATGAACACAATTCAGCTTCCACACTACTCACTCTACTTTTCCCCCTAAATGGCTGCCTGAAACTCTTTTATATTACTTTGGCTCTGCCTACTTTTGGGATATACCATTTTAGGCGAAGATATATAAGTTATAAAACAGATAACAGAATACAAACAAGCAGACCTTCATGGTATTTATTCAGCACTCCACAGCAGGGCTGGACTGGGACAAAAAAAAATCAGCCCTGGCATTTTTTGGTCCAAGCAGCCCACCACTACGATCAGAATTTGTCCAGCCGGACAGCACCCATATATAGCCTAGGACCAGGGGCGCGGGAAGATGTTTTCGGTTGGGGGTGCTGTGTGTGTCCGTGTTGGGTGAGGGGGGGGGGCTGGTGTTGTTTGGATGCCGATTTTGGAAAGTTTTTGCTGGGATGGGCATTTAAAAAAATCTGAAATTCGCTTTTGCGCCATTATCTCCTTGTATTAAAGTTAATCTTGTTCGCATTCTGTACAGTTCATGTCTGATACCACGCGCTAGCGTCACGTGTTCATGAGGATTAGGCCAATCATCCCATATAGAAAACATCACAAGTAAAATTAATCATGTTTATAAAGATAAACATGGGTTTATTATAGCCCACTTACAATTTACATTTCAGAGATCATTACAAATAAATTATTAAATGCTAAAACTGAATAAATTTAAATGAACAAACTTGGCATTGCATTTGCAACCATGTGAAAACGGGGTGCTGCAGCCCCCTCAGCACCCCTACTTCCCACGTCCCTGCCTAGGACTGTTGTTCAAAATACACACACACACACACACACACATTTGGACCCCATAACATAGGGAATACCAGGTACACACTAACACTGTGTAGGTATTACTGTGTATAGTGGACCAGTGTACTCACTCGCTCCTCGCTGTTAACAATCA
Organism: Sinocyclocheilus rhinocerous; assembly: GCF_001515625.1. Lineage (NCBI taxonomy): Eukaryota > Metazoa > Chordata > Actinopteri > Cypriniformes > Cyprinidae > Sinocyclocheilus > Sinocyclocheilus rhinocerous. The sequence goes on along the minus strand of NW_015643174.1, from coordinate 98,326 downwards.
GTAAACGTTGTTTGAGGAAGCAGTAAGCTATCTACAAAAACTATTTGCACTGATCATGATTTTTCATGGAAAATTCTGATTTTCAGCAAATGAGCTGATTCTGATACCAATTGCTTTTTTCTTTTAAGCAAGAGACAAGAAAGAATGAACAAGCTCTTCATTTGCTCTACTTCAGGCTGAACTGGTCTTATAAATTATGCTAAAAATGCAGATTCACTCTCTGCCAGCAGGTGGCGCTCATGTAACAGGCAATACAGTACAGCGTTTCCTGGGTTACCGCTGTAAACAAAGCAGAGCTGCGCTTATGAACATTACTTTCAGTGTAGGTTGTGGGGCCCTAGGCAAGATAATGAAAATAGGCCCCCCTAGTGTAAAAATTGTCATAGCGAGTAAAGAGAAAGCACATCAAATGACAATTTCAATAATTAAGCATAAATGTGTATTAAGTGTAACATACATATGTAAAAATATTTAAACAGATTAAAAAAAACTGAAGGGCAAGTGAGCTTGAAAAATGAAAATAAATAGATATACATGGAACACAAATATATAAAATATAATATATATGAATTACAGATAATGTAATAAATATAATAATTACAGATGACAGATAATATCATGATCATTTTTGCGTTTCCCTTACCGAATGTCGTATCCTGTCAGCAAAAACCTGTCCATGGGCTTTTTTGATTGCTTTCAGTTTAAGTGCGGCGATGCAGTGTTGCCAGATATTGATACTAAAACAAAAAATAAATAAACCGAAATTATTTCCAATCTTTTGCAAATAAGATAAGATAAAGATATCGCTGACTCTAAACTGCAACTTCCTACTTTATTAACTTTCTAAAGTGTTAAATTAAGTGGAAAACACAAGTCCAAAAAAGCTTATAATAGCTGGATCTGGCAACACGGAGGCTGCTCCCGCGCCCTCACTCACAGCTCTCTCAAGCCTCGTTCACTCCGCCAGCGTCTCGCAGCGATCATTTTCATACCAGAGACGCTAAACATTCTTGCAAATTGTCTAAACTGAATTATACATGTCATGCAGGCATTCATATGAGGAGTTTAACAGCAAATTAGTCGTTCAAAGAACAAATTTTATTTTTGAACATGAAAAATTTGCCTCATAGCTGGTTATGGGCCTGCTCCATTTGTATCGCGATTTGTTTGGCATCTCAACTATGGCAAGCCGTTTTAACATTTAATCTATAAACTGCACTAGTATCTAATTTAATGTTACTAGTACTTATTTTTTTAGATACTAGTATATTTTCCATTAAGTACTAGTACTTATTCATTAACTACTAGTGCTTATTCTTTAGGTACTAGTGTCTTTTGTAAAGTTACTAGTACTTATTCATTAGATACTAGTGCTTATTTATTAGGTACTAGTACTTATTCATTAGATACTAGTACTTATTAATTATATACTAATACTTATTTATTAGATACTAGGGATGTGCATCTCCATAACTAAGGCCGATGTGATACGTATCTCGATGCATAGCCAACGATACAATACATTGAAGATACATATAAAGTAGCTAGCGATGCGATGCGATACGATTCACCCCTATTACGATGCAGTGCGATCCTATTTCGATTCGATCCGATTCAACACAATGCGATTCGATGCAATACGGTGCAATGGAAAAAATATGGTCGCATTTATTTCTTTGGTTCAGACAGACAGCAAATCATAAATTAACTTATGTGTCTTCTGACTTCTAACGCCTCGAGGCCTGTTTCATAAAACAAGTTTATCAGTCACTGTGGCAACTTATGCTGGAAAGCTAACCTGGTCCAGGGCAGGCAAACTGTCAGACTAAGCTGAGCTCCTCTAACACTGAACAATAGGAATGCAATGATATTACCACTGACTCTCTCACATAGTATCATAGCCATGCAGCCTTTTTCTCTGGTTTTGACAGCTGTACCTTTTATAGTTAGAACAGATAGCATTATAACTTTACAATCTAACATTGCTCTTTAAAGCATTAAAATCACTAAACTAAAAGTTAAAACTACATTTGAACTGCATTAAGAAACACACATTAAGTAGTAATTATGTAGTAAGCTTAGTAAATCAACTGCGGGCGGTAGATCCTTTTCCTATTTAGCGCCCAAACTGTGGAATAATCTACATAACACTGTTCGGGTGGCAGACACACTCTGTCAGTTTAAATCTTTAACCTGGCTTACACATAACACACTTACACATTTCCATTACTCAAATCCGTTAATGGATAGTTAGGCCGCATTTATTAGGTCAACCGGAACTGGGAACACTTCCAATAACACACGATGTACTTGTTACATCGTAAAAAGAATGGCATCTACGCTAATATTAGTCTGTTTCTTTCTTATCCCGAGGTCACCGTAGCCACCAGATCCAGTCCGTAACGCTAACATTAGTCTGTTTCTTTCTTATTCCGAGGTCACCGTAGCCACCAGATCCAGTCCGTATCCAGCCCAGATGGTGGATCAGCACCTAGAGACGACCTCTACAGCCCTGAATTTCAGCGGAGACCAGGACAACTAGATGAGCCCCAGAGAGAGATCCCCAGTGAAGACCTTGTCTCCTAGACGGTCTCATAAAGAACTAGTGAGAATGTATTTGGAGATATCTTCATTTAAACAGATCATTACATAAACATGAGTACCTCTCCACCGTCCAATCAGAGTCCACATGGTAATACAATACATTAATATGCTGAATTAATTTGATTGTTAAGTAAGGCTAACTAATGTTAGCTTGCTAATTGGTTACCATGAAAACACAAGGAAAGATTACAAATCTGTTGTCCAACAAAAGTATAATGATATGTTTTAGTCCAAATTCACTTCACAACATCAGTCGAGTCTTTGAAATAACTTATTTTTGTGATCTGACATGGTTTCTTTAAACAGAATGAGGCAGAAATCATGCCACTTTATATTATTCTATACAGTGATAAAGGCTATGTCGATTAGCATTGCATTTTAAATATACTTTATTCTTATAAAAATACCTGAGATGGCTTGAAGAGCACAGGCTTGAAGAGCACCATATTGTCAGACTCTGTTCCGTGTTTTGCTCCCCAAGTGTTTCCTTATGCCCTTATTTGGTTCTTACTGTTCCTGTTCTAATTATGTTTATTGTTTCATTAGTTCCAGGTGTGTCTCGTCATCCCAACTTCTAGTCCTGTGTATTTATAGTGAGCCCTGTTCTAAGTTTGGTGGTTTGGTATTGTGAATGTCAACCTTCTCAGCTACGTGTGTTTTCCTGGTTTCCTTGATTTCATTAAAATCTCCTTGTTGATGTACTCCACGTCTCCTCATTCCTCGCTTCATTGTTTATTTTCTTCATGTTTCATCAGTAAAACGTCTATCTGCATGTTATTCAGCTACTACATCTACAGCGAAAGCTGAATGTCTTTGTCCATATAAGGGATTTCCTGGAACGTCATCAGTGAGTCTCACTTGTGGAGTTTCTGCGCGAGGGCGCCCTCTGGCTACGAGTATGAATGAAAAAGAAATTATATTAATTGAGTACTCATTATTGCTCACAAAACCCTAATTTGGGTAAAAATTGCAAAAATAATTAAGAACTTTGAGATAAACATTTGCAAATAGTGTTATTACAAAAGTAATATTCCTTATGTTGTTTAATGTTTTTATTCAGAAATAATAACCATAATCATTATTAGTTATATTGATATATAAAAACAACAGTTTTGGCCAAATTGTGCAGACCTACAAGTACAGCAAACCTGGTGGTTTTATTTTATTATTATTAATAACTTTTTGGCCTTTTTTCAAAATAAAGAAAATGTTTGTCTGAAAACCATAAGGTTTTGTGTACATTAATGTAAAAACATTCAGTGTCTGTAGCACCAGTGTGCCCTGTACAGAATATTAATGTAAAAACATTAAATGTCTGTAGCACCAGTGCTATACGCAATACTATGCTTATGAAATTACAGTGTTTACAAAACTGACAAAAATATGTTTTCTATGTGCTTGTGTACAAATGATTGTTTTTTCTATATGGTTTTCTCAAAAAAAGTACATTCGTCTCCTTGTTTTCGTTTCCTGTCTAATCTCTCTTCTATATGTTGCTGGCTCATTACGATTACCATACTGGGCAGAAATGCAAATTTAAAAAGTACTAGTATCTATTAAGTTCCGGATGTCTCTGGTCTAAAAAGTTACTAGTAACTAAAAAATAATTACTAGTTCTATTTTTTTCTTAACAAGAAGTGTATAATTAAATACTAGTCACTATTGGAATAAGTACTAGTAACTAATAAATAAGAACTAGTATCTAATGAATAAGTACTAGTATCTAATGAATAAGTACTAGTAACTTTACAAAAGACACTAGTACCTAAAGAATAAACACTAGTACCTAAAGAATAAGCACTAGTAGCTAAAGAATAAGCACTAGTGCCTAATGAAGAAGTACTAGTACTTAATGAAAAAGATACTAGTATCATGAAAATAGATACTAGTGCGGCTTATAGATTAAATGTTAAAACGGCTTTCCATATCTCAACCGATTTGAATCGTCACATATTTGAATCGATTTTCAACCAGATCGCGGTTCATCGTTACATCGTCCAGTCTTTATCATGTCCCGTCTCTGGCCATAAGTGTTCTTTTGTTTAATGTTGAAAGCTGTTCGAAGGTGCTAGTTCGTTAGGCTCACTTCAGACTCATGGTGCCAGGGTATTGTGGACAGATTTATAACGTTGTCTTGTTATCCTGGGCCTCTTTGTGAAAATTTGGCTCTTTGGGTTGTTGTAACACCAATCTGATCGAATCTTAAATTGTCTGATTCGCTCTGATACCCTACACAGGATATAAATTAAACCTTAATAAGACAGAAGCTATGGAAATTGGGGGTAAACTACAAGAAGGTTTTAAAGAGAAATATGATTTTAAATGGAACCAAACAGAGATAAGGTATTTGGGAGTGAAAATTCCAAACAAGGTTGAAAATCTATACAAGTGTAACTATGATACTTAAGAAACTACTATAAGAAACTATTTTAAAAGGTGGAAAATATTATCATTATCTTTGACTGAAAAAATATGTAGACTACTATTAAAATGAGTTCAAAATCTCCCTGTTTATATACATCTTAGCCATTTCAAAAAGTGGCATAGTATTTTTAGAAGATTTATTTGAGATGAGGGGAAACCAAGAATAAAACTTAAGGTTTTACAAAACAGTAAATAAACAGGGGATTTATCATTGCCAAATTTGGAGTATTACTATTATGCAGCCCAGATTAAGCCGATTTGGAGCTGGATGCAAACGGATAATATATCAAAGTGGAAAAGTATGGAAACTGGGTCATTCGATGCAATTAATGTTGGAGAATTTGCAAAGTGATGAAAATTAGTGATCAGGAGATGGTTTGTTTAGAGTCTTAACTTTGATAAAGAATATCTCTTTGGTTTTGAGACTTTAGTCTTTGCAACTTCAGGGATCTTATCTATGCACAATCAGCTTGTAACACTCCAAAGAGAAAGGAAAACTTGAAATCGCATCATATGACCCCTTTAAAATATTTTATCAAATTTACGGAGACAATGAGATGGAGACATTTGAGAACATAGAGAAAAAAATATGTATTGTCTGGGAAATTATATTTCAAATATCTTCAAATAAGAAGTTATCTAAAGGATGAGATTAAAATAAAAACTTTAGATGATATTCACCCTCTGTTGCGTTTTATGATTAAAGTTAGTACAATTAATAGACTAGATAACTTGATAGGACGAATAAATAATATATTCAAAGAAATTAAGAATGGGGGTTTATATAATATTAACTGATATTAAGACAAAATGGGAAATTGAATTAGACAATAAAATAACAGAAGGAGATTGGAAACAAAGTTTAAAAGAAAATCTAAGGACTACGCAATCTTCATATTGGCAAGAATATGAAATTAGTATGCGATATTTTATAACACCAGAAGTATTTTCCAAATATAATTATTTATTTTCAGGATGTTGGAGAAGTTGTGGTGAACTTAAAGCTCATTACACTCATATATTTTATACGTGTAAAATAATAATAAAAAAATTCTGGACAGAAGTAATTCATGTAATAAAATATAATAAAGATGCAAAATATAGTTTTGGGTATAGGACCTATGCTATAGTAAAGATGAGTTATACTTAGTTAGAATATTCCGAATTACAGCTTTTAAATCAATAACAAAATTTTGGAGAAGGCAAGAATCCCCAGCTATAAGTGATTGGTTAGATTTATTTTCTATGGAAAGGATAACATATGAAATCAAAAGTAAAAGTATACATTTTGAAAAGATATGGGCCCCTCTAAAATCATGCACGTTTTTAACTTACATAGGCTTATGTTTTATTCATTTTTCCCTTTTTATTAGAAATATTCCCAAACATGTTAACTATAACATGAAATATCTCGATTCTCAAATATGTGTAAGTAGATGCATTTTGCACCTTTATAATATCTATAATGGGCGATGGGCAAAGTAGCCTAATAGTGTAATCTATTAACTACGCATAAAACCCCGTCCTTTTACTTACGTACCAGATATGGGTGTCATGCCATGAAATATTTTTCATACGACTAACTTTGTATTTAATCTGAATTGAATAGAAATTTACTTGAAATGTAATTTACTAATTATAACTCTTTCATTGTACAGAAAGCAAAGAACATTTACATTATCAAAGAACATTTTAAGCACTCTCAAAAACTCTTATTATAATCACTGAAGCTGTTTACACTGTGAAATAAATATCCTACTTACATCGTATGTACATCTGCATTTTGTTGTTTCTGATGAGAGTATTATCAGAGAGCAGAATTCCTTCAGCAAACGCACGCACTGAACAAAACATTTCCACGATGACTTATCTGAACGCCTCTGATTGGTCATTGCATTCATAAGCTCAACAGAATCGTGTGTGATTGGTTACAATGTGCAGCTGTAAAAAATTTCAAAAAAAATAAGCTGTTATAAATTCACTGTAAATCATGGGTTCTTGGGGCTTATTGGTTTATTTGAATTACTTACTAGAAATTATAAAACGGATGGTTCCGGTCCTTGATTCTGATTGGCTGAGCCACGTTCGAAGCTGTTGTAAATTACACTACAAACATACACCTTTGTTAACTTCTGAGTGTTGCTCGGCAACCAATTTGTTGGAACCACAAATGTTTCTGAGGAACTACATTGTTTGGTGGAAGAATACTGTTTTTATTAATATCATTACACTTTATTTGCTCTGTTTTATTTTGTGAAACCTTACTACGTATATGGAATAACCGTTTTATAAAAGCAAAAAGCTCCGTGAAGCCGTGGTTTACATTGTATATAGTGTTTTATTTTAATATTTGTTCATTCAATTTCTTGAATGTTACTGCTAAATACTGAACCTGAAAAATAAAGCACTGTTTGTTTTATTTGTATATTATCTGTATTTGTAATGTATATCTGTGTTCTTATTTTCTAATAACAAAGATTAAAAAAAATGACAAAGATTTTTATCTTTTCTCACTTTGGCCTAAATGTCTGCCATTCTTTTTTATTTTATATTTTGTTAAGGTGTTATGTTTCTGCACTCTTCCATTTTTAGCACCATCCTTTTTTTAGTCTAAAAACAATTTTTGTGATGGTTTGTATTTTTTGTGCTCTGTATG